>NW_012267224.1:24101795-24132746 GCF_000151885.1 Dipodomys ordii
GGCGTGCCCGGGACCCCACGCCCAGGCAGGGTGCGGGTTCCGCAGGGGTCGGACAGACTCTAGCTCCCGGCTCTTTTTGAAATGGAGCGTCTCTGACCCTCAGGCCTGGCTCGGACCCCGCGCCCCGCGCCCCGCGCCGTCACTCCTGGGCGGTTTAAGATGGGAACCTTTCCCGCAGTGGAACTGGAAACCGAGCTTGTTCCTGGTCTAGCGCTTGGTGTTTGCTGGGCTAGGTTTTATGGTCCTCACCTGAGAGAGCCCTGTAAAGTCTCTGGGCGCCGCCTCTTGTCCTTCCCCAAGTGTTGCCTAAACCCCACCAGCTTTCTTCTTTCCCATCCTAGAAGCCGGTTTGGGGGCCCAGGCGGTGGGAGTGGGGTGGGTTACTGGGGCTTGAACTCAGGGCCTGGTGTTCTCACTTGGCTTTACCTGCTCAGGGATTGCGCTCTACCGCTTGAGCCATACTTCCGCTTCCAGAGTTTTGGTAGTTAATTGGAAAGAAGAATCTCACAGACTTTCCAGCCTGGGCTGGCTTCGAACCTTAGGGCTCACAGCCTCCTGAATCGCTAGGACTGCAATTTCCTAATTTACCTGTTTACATAAAGAGGAGCCTGGCAGAGAGCAGCATACTGAAAATGATGCCTTTGCAAAGTTACTAGCAACTTACTCAGTTTCCTCTCGGCTCTTCCAATTTTTTTCTATGCTGAGGAAAGTTTTTAAAGAAAATGAAATGAAAAGCAGTGAATTCTGCCTATAGGAAAGATAAGGGAAACACACACTTGGAAGAGAGACAGCCTGGATAATTAATAACTATTCCCAAATTGAAATTGGTGTTGGCAACTGAGCCTAGAATTATTTCCTAGATAGTCAGTTTGTGTGCCATTCGTAAAGAAGCCAGGCTGTTACTAATATACCCTACTCTTGTTTGCTTAAGGCTCTTAAGGAGGGTGTGTGAACTGTACCCACTTGCTTGACTTCCGGGAGTTTTCCTGCTGTCCTCATGCATTTAGCTCCAACAAGAAGATCAGTTCTTAACACCAGTTATTAACTGTGGTAACAGTGTAGAAAGCTGGCAGAAAAGATTAGAGAAATTGGAATCCATATTTTCAGGGATGGGAAGAGAGGAAGCTTTGCTTCAATCTTCTCAGATCTAACCTTCTTTGTCTATAAAACAGGAAAGATTCCTACTGAGGGTGTAGCTGTAGGTGTAGATGGGATCATGTATGAAATTTCAAAGGATAGCATGGAATAAGCTTTCAATTTTCCACTTATTCATTGTTTAATAACAAGCAACAGTCCTCATGAACCAGGCCCTAACATAGGTACTAGCTGACAGGGATTTACAAGAAGGTGCCCCTGGCCTGCATCTATAGAGAGAAAATTCTGCTCTCATTCTGCTTGCTTCCCAGATGGTAGATCATATGCAAGGAGCAGATGAGTTAAAAAAAAAAAAAAAAAGAAGGAAAGAAAAAAAAGAACTGCAGTTGTGCTAAGAGTGACACATAATGTATTCAGGATGTTGGGGTGTTTAAAGTGAAAGCCCTCTGGAGGAAGTGGTAATTGTAGCTGAGACCAAAATGAGGAGGCAACCATGAGATGTGAGAATAAAGTCAGGCTTTAAAAGATCTTCTTTTCCCAATATAGGACAAAAGTCAAATTTAGATTTGTTTGAAAGGTGTTTTTTTAATTTAGATTTTCATTATTGTGCATGTTCTACAGAATGCAAATTGAGTCGTCCAACAGCCAACAGAATTTTACAATGGAGAAATATGACCCCCCTGAAAAATAGAATGTAAGCAATAAAACCATCATCTGTGAAGCTCTATCTGCATCAAGATTTTTTGCCAGAGACTGTAGAGGATTATGAAGAAACCAAAGGACAGAAAGAATGGGATTCAAAGAGGACAAACAATAGATATATCTTAATATATCTCTCAACCTCAACCTGGGTTGAGGTTGGGGGAAGTAGGTTGGAAATATTGTGGAATCCAGGGGTTTTGAAAGTTAGCTTTGGTGGAACAGGCCACTTGTCCTGGCTACAGGCAACCTGTGGAGAAAAATGTCCCAAAGAGTACTTAGTATTGATTCAGTGGTCTTCTTGGTCAGCTGATATTTGCCTTTAAGAGAAGGAAATTAATGAGAACTGGTTGTGTGTCTTGTGTACTGATTAAGATATGTCCCATACATGTGTAAATAATCTTCAACTTTCAAAACAGGTTCATATAAGCATCAGTTTATCCTCATACATAATTCTGTGAATTTTATTAGAGAGTTCTCCATTTAACAGATAAAGAAAGTGAGGTCCAGATGACTAAATATGGTTTCATAATTAGCAATCAAAGTAATCATGATTTGGGCCTGTATTTCTTCTTGCAATGGACTGAATGGTTGTATCCTTTCAAAATTCATATGCTGAAGCTAGATCATGAGGCTACAGACCTAATGAATGAGATTCCTGATTGAGTATCCCATATCCGAAATGCTTAGGAATGGTATTTCAGATTTTCTTTTTAAATGTGGGAATATTTACATACACATTAATGAGATAATCGTAAAGATGGGTCCCAAGTTCAATAAGAAATTCATGTATGGTTCTTTTTTAGTATAAGCTATATTTTTATTAGCATATATTAATTGTACAAAAAGTTTCATGATATTCCCATACATGTACATCATTCAAATTCATCTTCCCAAGCCCCTCCCCTTTTCTATTTCCTTTGCCCTCTCTTTTCCCTTATTTTCCTTTTTTTTTGGTTCTAGATTCCACATATGATAGAAAGCATGCTAAATTTGCCTTTATGAGACTGGCTTGATTCACTTAACATGATCTCCAACTCCATTTATTTTCCTGAATATGGTAAAATTTCATTCTTCTTTATGGATGAATAAAACTCTATTGTGTGTGTGTGTTTGTAATCATATTCTATTCATTTATTGATATGGCCCAAAACTAGTTCTATAATTTGACTATTGTGAATAGTGCTACCATTCACAATATTGCTATCTTTATAGTAAGTTGACTTTGTCTTTGGGAGGTATGTACCCAGAAGTGTTATGGTTGGATCTGTGAAAGTACCATTATTTTTTTTAGAAACTTCCACACTGATATCCATAATGGCTGGATTAATTTACATTCTCACTAGTAATGAATAAAGGGTTCCATCCCTAACCAGCAATACCCTTACTTCTGCATCCTGGTCATCAGTTGTTGTTGTTTGTTTTCTTAATGATAGCCATTCTGATTGGGATGAGATAGAACCTCAATGTACTTTTGATTTTTATCTCCTTGATGCTAGAGAGATTAAACTTTTTTTCATGTACTTATTAGCCATTTGTACTTCCTCATTTGAATATTTTAGATAAACTTTATACAACTTGTCTGAAGGTAATTTTATACAATATTTTAAGTAATTTTTTACATAAAACAAATGTTTTTTGTGGAATTTTTACATCACTGTTCAAAAAGTTTCAGATTTTATAGCATTTAAATTTGGGGATGAAGGATATTCAGACTTACAGTGTTTTTGTTAGAAAAAGGCCAGACTGCAAGCTACATGTCTTCCTATGGTGTAGAGATACAGGAAAAAAGAAAGCTGTCACCAAGAACTGAGATCTATTGATAGCCTAATCTTGGATTTCCAGAAATCGCTGATGTTTAAATCACCAAACTGATGGCATTTTGCTATAGCAGCCAGAACTAAGGTAGTGCCCATATGAATTCTATAGTCTCGATGAAATGTGTTATACATTTTAAGAATTCTAAGCTGTTACTCTTAAAAAACACCTCTTAGATTCGACCAAATGAACATACTTTTTATTATTGAGACGTTGTATTTTTCTATTTAAATATAACTTCTTGTCTGATGCAACACAAAAAGATTTTGTCTAGACCTCTATAAGAAAACTAAAAGCACAAATTCCTTTTCCAGCTTGCAAAGATTTCCTAAGTACTAAAATTAAAAAGTATTTAAAGTTGGACCCCAGTGGCTTATGCCTGTAACCCTAGCCACTCATGAGACTGAGATCTGAGGATCATGGTTCAAAGCCAGGTACAGCAGTAAAGTCTGAGACTCTTGTCTCTAATTAACTACCAAAAAGTGGGAAGTAGAACTGTGGCCCACATGTTAGTGCGCTAGCCTTGAGCAAGAAAACATAGTGCCCAGACTGAATTCAAACCACAGGACTGGCATGCACACACACATGTGATCTCACACACACAAGCGCTTAAAAGGAATAAAAACTCTCCACTAAAAGTTGTTCAAAAGCCAATAATATTGTTGTCTAATATTTGATGTGAACTATGTACCTCTATATCAATACAAGATTATTTTATTCCTTAAATCCCTTTCCTGGTTCTTAATATTTTAACCTTTGATCGTTGTTTTCTTCACACTTCAAGAGAATTTTGTCTTTAACAATTCAGAGACCTTTGTAATATGCAGATTGTAAAGTGTGAAAACAGCAGTAGTTCATGGAGGAAACCTAGAATCAAGTCCTCCTTGAGAACTTGATTCTACATTGACTCAGAGGAAATTCTGTTTAGAGATAGAAGTTACTTTTGTTTAATCACTATCTTTTTAGTTCTGTTTTGAACTTTTTTGGAGTGCTAGGTACAAACCCAGGGACTTGTATGTATTCAGTAAGTATTATACCACTGAGTTCCATTCTCAAACTTCAGTTTGTGTGTGTGTGTGTGTGTGTGTGTGTGTGTGTGTGTGTGTGTGTGTCTTGAGGCTTGAACTAAGAGCCTGGTCACTGTCTCTGAGCTAGTACTCTACCACTTGAGCCATAGTAGCTCCATTTCTGGCTTTTTGGTGGTTAATTGAGATAACAGTGTCATGGATTTTCCTGCCTAAGCTGGTTTGGAACTGTGATCCTCAGATTTCAGCCTTCTCAATAGCTAGGGTTACATGTGTGAGCCACTGTCACCTTTTCAGCTTTTCAGTTATTTTTATCAATAGAAATAATGGACATTCCTCCTAGCCATCTCAGAGTTGATGTGTAGCTCTGTCTACTGTGATCGATTTTTTTTCCAAGTTTACCTTATTTTCAACCTGATTCTGCTCTAAATTGATGTAAATGATTTCTCCTTTGATTTCTTACTCTTAATTCTGGTTGGCTTGTCCCCTCACAAAAACTACTCGCTCTGTATAGAGGCCTAATCCCTTGCCTTGTATTACTCATGTGTATAGATAGATACTGATTTGAACCATAGCAAATGCTATTTTTATAGGATCAAAAATTTTCAAATATGATGATAAATATAACATGAGAACATTAGTAGTATTGTTTGTAAAAGCAGAAACAAATGACCTAAATGAGCCCCAACTATAATAGAAAAATTAGTTACAGGATGGTTCTACAGTGGAATTCTATAGAACAGGAAGAAAATAATCTTTTTCCCACATGTGTCAGCACTGATAAACTTCAAGGGCAAGCAAGTCACCAAAGAACACATTCCATGATTATACTTTTATGAGTTGCCAAAATAAGGTATTATTGAAAGTTGTAATCATGGAGAGGAAATTGATTTTTAAGGCAAAGGATTTTTTCCCAATATGTTTTGAAGTTTCATTCCCATTTTAAATGTTATTTTATTTTTTTAAAACAGTATACATCAAGAATGCAAGGAGAGCCTGTAGCCTGTGTGCTTCTATCTCATGCCTGTAATTCTAGCTACTCAAGAGGCTGAGATCTGAAGATTGAGATTCGAAGCCAGCCCAGATAAATTCCCAAGACTTGTATATCTAACCAGAAAAAATATCTGGAAGTAGAGGTGTGGCTCAAGTGATAGTGCACCAGCCTTGAGCAAAACCAAAAGTGAGAGCAGAAGACCCTGAGTTCAAGCCCTAGTACCAACAATGAAAGGAGGAGAAGGAAGAAGAGGAGGGGGTGATGGTGGCGATTTTATTGCGATAATGCATTTCAGTGTGCTTACACAAAGGGTTATTAAAGAGAAAATCAGAATACTTGTTACCTCCAATGGGTAATATTTCTTGTATTGGGTGGCTGATACATTGGTATATATTTATTTTTCTTTGTAACTGGCATATTTTCTACCTATTCACCACTCAGTATTAAGAAAAATAACATCAAAGGAGTTATACAAGCTCTGTAGTGGCAAAATATGAATTGGCATAGTCACTTTAGAAGGATATTGACAGTGTCTATCAAAATAAATAAATAAGGAAATAATAGACCCTTTCTTTCTATGTTGAATAAAGTCTAGATGGAAGGTCCTGCATAATGTCTCTGCTCACTTGGATCTTGAGAAACCAGCTCTGATTCAAGATAGCTTTGATTCCTCTCAGCCACTCTGAAGTCTCTGCCCACACACTCTGCTCAGTGTTGCTCCCTTGTGCCTCTGTGTACTCCACACCCACTAACCCAACAGTCCAGTCCTTCCCTCCCCCCTTCCGTCATATCTGCTGTGTCAGCTCCAAATCATAAAGTAATTTAGGTTCTAAGGTCGGTAACCAGACAATTTTTATTAGTTTTTTTCTGCCACAAAACTCTCAGTACTCTACTACTACACAATGAGAACTTGGAAAATGCTACAAAGATTATTTGCTCTCCCTCATCACCCTCTTCCCCACCCCACCCCCTAAAATGCAGGAAACTTTTTGCTATGTCAACAGCTTAGAAGGAATATTGTTCCACTGGAATGAGAGCCACCCACTCCTGATTTCAGAGATGAAATTTTGGAATGGTTATGTTAACTACATAGTAAGTGACATGAATGCACCCAAGTCACTGGAAAGTCCAGTCAAAAGTTTCCTCTGGAATGAAAATAATCAGAATTCTTACCAAAATGTACATATTCACTTCCTATTTCCTGTGGGGTTTTTGTTTTTGTTTTTGTTCTTGGTCTTGTTTCTTCAAGTTTTGGACCTTCTTGTTGTTCTTGTTGTTGTTCATTTGGCTGGGCTTAGTTTTTTTGAGACACAGCCTCAAGCTGTCGAGACCAAGGATGGCCTTCAATTTGCTGTCCTCTGGCATTCATCTCCCAAGTGCTAGGATTGTAGTATGCACTGTCAGCCACATCCAGCTTATTTCTGGGGTTCAGATGAGATATTACCAAGGGTTCTCATGCATGAAAACATACAGGTGTTCTTACTAAAACAATCTACCTGAATATTCCTTAATGTTATAAAATATTGTTCAAGTAGTATCATTCTCCTTGGAATGTTTAGAAGTTTTGACCCAGAATTTATGCTGTATGTCTGAAATAATGTTGGTTCACTTACAAATTATAAATGAAACAATAGTCATCAAAACTTTGAATTTAATTATTTTTACTATATTTTAGACCTAAACTTGATTGCTCCTAATCTTGTATGTGGTAAAGTTCAGATGACTTCACAATGCTTTATGGAAATTTACATAGAGTCACTGTTTTTGCTAAGACCTTATTTGTTCAAACTATTTTTTATTAGGTTCACATGCTTTCTCCAAATATTTGTTTTGTAAAATTAGTGTTCCATTGAATTGAATTGAATTCCAAATTGGTATTAGCAACTTTCCCTTGCTTTTTTTTTGTTTAGAATAATTCATATCAAGATAATTTTGTAGAAGGAAAACAAAAGAGTAGAATTTTTAGTCACAATGTCACCTTGTTTGAGCTGGTCAAGTGGCAAGCAGCTTATAAAAAAAATGTATTATCTAGTATAAAATGTTTTCATGTGTACTTTAGCATTTAGCCATGGAAGCCCAAATACTGGGATTCCAACTCACTACTTCAGTGATTTTACATGCTTATTTGAATCTTAACGATGATTAATTCCATTTTCTATTAAATTATATTTCATTTTGGAAAAATTTGATTAATGGACTTGAAAAATCATTTTTTGTTGGGAAAAATGGCATGGAAAATTAAACCCACTTTAAACATGTCTTCTGAAATGTACTATATAATCTACACCTAACCCAGTAAGTTAGCTTATTTCCTGTAATGTGGTCATTTGTAGGCCAATGAGGTTATTGTGACCTTTTCTACACTGACACATCACATACTCTGCTTTCTGAGCCTCAGGCTGATAATATGAGGGAATGAAGTGGATGTGAGGAACTGTGATGAACTACACAAACCTTGTCTACACAATTACAGCTGGTGCCAATGGCTCACACCTGTAATCCTAGCTACTCACAAGGCTGCTATCTGAGGATCATGGTTCCAAGCTAGCCAGGGCAAGAAAGCTCATAAGACTCTTATTACCAATTAACTACAAACAAACAAAAAAAAAAGATGAAAGGGCGTAGTGGCTCAAGTGGTAGACACTAGCCTTGAGCAAAAAAGCACAGGGACAGCACCCAGGACTGAGCTTAAGCCACAGGACATGCGTAAGAAATAAGAGAGAGGCGTGGGGGGTAGGGGGAGAGAGAAGAGAGGAAAGGAGGAGGGAGGAGGGAAGGGAGGAAGGAAGGAAGGGAGAAAGAAAGGGAGGAAGAAAGGGAAGAAGGGAGAGTAGGAGGGAGGGAGGGAAGGAAGAAAGGAAGACTACCTGAAGTTCTGGCAGGTTGCTATTCTGTGAAGGCAAAGGGTTTGCCAGATCTTCTCAATTATAAGACAATCCCAGACTTTCGTGTGAACTCTCTCATTTTCACATGATTTTATCTCCAGTGGCTCATGCCTATAACCCTAGCTACTCAGGAGGTTGAGATCTGAGGATCTCAATTTGAAGCCAGTCCAGGCAGAAAAGACTCATCTCCAATTAACTAGCAGAAAGCCAGAAGTGGAGGTGTGGCTCAAGTGGTAGAGGGCTAACTTTGAGTGAAATAGCCAAGTGAGAGTACAAAGCCCTGAGTGCAACCCCAGTACAGTTAGATACACACGCGTGCGTGTACACACACACACACACACAAAAATCAAAATGTAAAAAGTAAAAGTAAACAAAAACTAAAGAATTAAAATCAGTTTTAAGGACATGTATAAGCCACACTGAAAAGGTCTGTAGGCCTATTGACCTCTCTGCTTGTAGTGAAGATGAGGCCAGGATTGACAAAGCCTCTTGTATTTTTGACATTTCCTCTTTCCTTTTTCTAGGCTATGTGCTGTCTGTGCTTTGTCCGAACTCCTCCCAAGCTTGGTGCGAGATCACAAATGTGTCACAGCTGCTGGCTTCTCCTGTCCTCTACACAAACCTGAATTCCAGCATAACCAACTTGAACATTTCAGCCAATGGAGAAAGTAGATACAGCCTCTTTGTGGGCTTGATACTGGCTATAAGCGCCAGTATTTTCATTGGCTCCAGCTTCATATTGAAAAAGAAGGGCCTTTTGCAACTCGCCAACAAGGGTGTTACTAGAGCGGGTAAGAAACACACGAAATTAACTTATTCAAGTTCCTGGCTGAAAAATGAGCTTTCTGTGAGACCATCACCATGTTATAGTCATGATCAGTATCTCTCCATCTTCACCATTACGTCCTTGACTAAGCCAGCTATGTCTCCTATAGTCTCTGACCTGGCATGAAATGGCTCCGGTACCTCTCTGGCTTCTTCTTATGCTACCATCCCAGTCACCTACTTTTCTCTTAAGTTCTTTCCTACCTTGAGGTCTTTTCTCTTTGCTGGAACTCTTTTCCCTGCCTTTCATTCAGCTGAGACAGCCTTCTGATTTATACTTAAATTTTACCAACCTAGAAAGGCTTTCTATAACCATCCTGTCTGGGCAGTTCTCTTACTTCCTGTATCTCTCTGCTACTCTCTATCATCACACTAATGATTTCCTACCTTATTTATAGAATAATCTGTATTGTATGTGTATGGTTTTTCTCTTGTGAGCAGGTTGACATGTTTATTGATAGTGGGTATACAAGAACAGCACACAGCAGTAGCAGCAGCATGGGGCACAAGATAAATATTTGTTGAATCAATGACAAGAGGGTAATAGAATTGCACCATTATTTATAGTAACATTCAAGATGCTAAGTAAGCCCTGTTTAACTATCTTTCATTAGCTATGAATTCTCTATTCATTTTCATCATACGAAGTACATATATTTTTCTTAGATCCATATGTAAAGAAAAATGACTAAAAATTATACAAACAAGCTTCTGGAAAATACTATTGAGAGATTTGCACCACCCTAGAATATACCATATCACTCTATCCATTCAAACAATTTAGTACTGGCATTAAAAGTAGATAAAGTAATAAGAGATTATTAAAAACTTACAAGTGGACTCCAAAAACATGTAGAATTATATATGAGCTTTTAAATATATAATCCATCATATGCAATTTTCAATTAAAAGTATTAAGACAATTGGAAAAAATAGATTTTATACCATTCAGCAAAATAAACTACAGAAATTTGAGGGTTATACTTTAAACGAAATAAGCTTTTCAAAAACCTGACAGAACACCTTTCTAAGCATAAAGTTTAAGAAAAAATCTTTTTGGAGATACATATTCCTCTGTGAAAATGCCTTGGTGTAAACTAAATGTAAAATGGTATATTAAGGGACAATTAGGAAATACGTAATCAAAGTTAGTCATAATATATAAAGTGCAGCAAACTTAAAAAATTAGCATGCAAACAGAAAACTGTCAAAGTAGATAAACAAGAGACATAATTCTAGGCATCATGCCTATAATCCTAGCTACTCAGGAGGCTGAGACTGGAGGATTGCAGTTCGAAGCCAGCTTAGGCTTCCATCTCCAATGAACCAACAAGATGCCAGACTGAAGGCACAATACAAGTAGCAGACCACCAAGAGTGAATAAGAAAGCCAAGTGAATATGAGTTCAAAGCCTAATACTAGTATTAAAAAAAGAAGAAATGCACAAGCGCATAATTGCAAATGATAACGAAAGAACAAAAATGTGGATAGCAGGTAAACAAACAGGAGTAAATATTATTTTACTTATACCCCCCCAAACCTATTAACTATACAATAATATTGTATTCCAATATTGCAATGTGACTCCAATTTAGTCATTTGCAAATTTTGCAAAACAAATTTTAAATAAACATAGCTACCTACTTTGTAAAATAAGCTTTATAACTTATATAAACAAGATGGTTTAGGTTAAAGAATCTAGAACAAGTTTGGAAATTTCACTATATTAAAAATAAAAGAAACTTCCATCTTCTACACCTAAGAACAACTCTTTTCTATCAAAGTGTGCAGCTTAAAAATTCTTGCTTTGGAGCTGGGTGGTGGCGGCTTACACCTATAATCCTAGCTACTCAGGAAGCTGAGATCTGAGGATCCAGTTCAAAGCCAGCCCAGGCAGGAAAGTCTGTGAGAGTTTTATCTCCGATAAACCACCAGAAAACCAGAAGTGGCGCTGTGGCTCAAGTGGTAGAGGGCTCGCCTTGAGCTGAAGAGCTCTGGGACAGTGCCCAGACCCAGAGTTCAGGCCCAGACTGACAAAGAAAAAAAAAAAAAAACCTGCTTTGGCCTGGTGGCTTGGCTCTTGTCAGGGAAAAAGGAACAGCTTTGGAATAAGAAAGGATTTTTGAAATGTAAGGTTTTGTCTTAAATGGGTTTCTTTTCAAGATGGAATTATGACATAGCCCAGACTGTTCAAAGAATAGCAGAGGATATGGGTATATTTTGAGATTACTTGTACCCTATTCAAATGAGCCAATCACAAGAAGATTATAACCTGAGCTCAACCAATCTGAGCAGAGGGGCAGGGCCTCTGCATTAGGGATCAATAGGGGAGCAGCCTGCCTGATCTATGTGCTTGCTTGCCAGAGTTTTGGCTGATGGCATACCATATTCTCCAAAAGTAAATTTTGCCTTGCTGAGACAATTCTTTATTTTTGTATCTATCATTGTGACTCCTATGGTTCTTGGAGAACCTACTCATAACATACAGCACACATAACACAAGGATTTCAGGTCACAGATTGAGATGGTAGGAGAAGTGACTGAATGACTAGAAAAGCTTTCGTTCTTTTCAGTAGACAGCACATTTCACTTGACTAATCCAAACTCTCAGAAAAAGTCTTGGTTCAACTGGCATCTTCCCTTAGAAGTCTGCTAAGTGCTAGTGTATTTTCTAAGTTATGGTTTTCTGTTTTTAATTTGAATCATGACTAAAATGAAATGTTGAGTTGATAATATTCAATGTCCACACATCTGACTGATTTGAATGCAATGAACCTGATGACTAACAAATGAAGAAGAAGGAGGAGGAAGAGGAAGAAAGAAGAAACCTAATAGGACGCCTTAAAAGATCTCTGAAAATGACCAAGTAAATAAATTCAAAGACTACGATTTACCAACTTGATCTTACACTTGATCTCTGCCTTTTCAAACCATGATTTAATGCCTCTCCTACATGTCAATTCTTTTTCCCTTCTGTGATTTAGAATTTAATTTTTTTGGTGTTTTTCCAGGACAAGGTGGACATTCTTACCTCAAGGAATGGCTTTGGTGGGCCGGACTACTGTCCAGTAAGTTTACTACTAGAATCATGCTCATTTATAAAGTGTTAAGTGTATTACATAGATTTTTTCCATTAGTCATTTTGTTTCTAGCAAAAGAAAAATCAAAGCTTGACTTGAAACTAGTGAACATGATAGGAAAGTATATTAGGAAAACCTGGTATGAGAATAACAATGATTTTTACCCTGGCACAAGTTTTTAGTGAACTTGGAACAAAAGTCCCTTCTGAACAAGGACTTGGAACAAAAGTCCCTTCTGAAACCCAGTCTACAAGCAGTCCCTATCTGAAGGTGACAGGGAGATTTACTAGCTTGAGTGGATAACGTTAATGATCTGGTTTAGAACTATCTTGTTGATCCACCTTAGGCTGGAATGAAGCCTATTTTTAATCCTTAGGTAGAATACTGAAAAAAAAAATCCTGTGGCATTTCATGGCTTTGGTGGACCACATAGACAGGTAGGATGTTTAATTACAATGTTTTCCATGAGAAAAAAATGTATCTTCTTCCATTTTCAGTTTCCTCTACATTTCTTCTTAGTTCATGGTAGCTGCTTTCTATCACCTCACCTGTAATACTTACATCCATAGTTTATTTTTCATTCTTGTGTGTGGGTACTCCATACACTGCTGTTCTTTCAATATTGTTCTGCAATTCAAAGGGAAAAGTTGATATTTGCAACATTGTATTTTATCACTAACTTATTCTGTATTCCATTGCAAAAGTATTGAAGGAAAAAAATGAGATTATTGGCAACCGTGAATATAGAACAATTAACCCTTTTGAAATGGTTTGGGGGAGGGTGATAGGAGAAAGATTGATTTGAATATATTGTAAATGTGTAATGTAACCATATGAAATAATTTTCTTAAAAACTGAGGGAAGCTGGGCATTGGTGGCTCTAAACCTGTAATCTAACTACTCAGGAGGCTGAGGATCACGGTTCAAAGCCAGCCTGGGCAGGAAAGTCTTATCTCCAAGTAACCACCAGAAAACTGGATGTGGTGCTATGGCTCCAAGTAGTAGAGTGCTAGCCTTGAGCGGAAAAAAACTCAGGGACACTGCTCAAACCCCACAAGCAACAAAAAAATATAAATTAAAAACTGAGAGAAATATTTTCCTTCTGTATCTTCACAGCTCATACTTTGAGTCTGTGACTATCCTAGACACATGGTTCCTTAGGGTTGGGTATATTTGCCATATCAGGACCAAACATGGCTAAATGAAAAGATTTTCTGGCTGTGGACTGTGGAAAAAATGAGGAGAAGATGAAGGCTGGCCCTGCTCTCCCTCTCCAAAGGCTCACTTTGCAAAATCTCTCTTAAAGTGCTCCTAAGAGCTATGGATGCCCTTCCTAAATGTTCCTGTGATGTCCACAGGAAAGGCAGTTTATCTGCTTCCTTCCCTCCTCTAAGCCTTCTTAAATCCCAAGCATGACACCCTCAAAGATAGGGCGTCACACATTGTAGGTTTTTACCACGGATCACTTCCTTCTGTAGTCCAAGTCTTAAAACCTCCCTGTGTGTTCCAAAAGGAAGTCATGTGTTTCAGTATTTCCGAGATCCTGTGGAAGGAAGAAACTAACCTTTTCCTGATAAGTAGAAGGTGGGATTTAAATGAACAATGAGTAAAAATAATTTAAATCTGTGTAGGCCTTTCAGGTTGGCTTTATTTGATTTTATTGTTTTGGTTTTGGTGTGTGTGTGTGTGTGTGTACACACGTGTACATGTACACGTGCCAATCCTGGGGCCTTAGATCTCAGCCTTCAGAGTAGCTACAATTATAGATGTGAATGGCTGGCCACTACTTTTCAGTTTTCAATGGACTATTCCCATTATAAAGTTTAAAGGACTCTCCTTAAGGTTCCAGAAAGACATCCGAGTGATGTCTTGCACCATCAGAATGAAAATATAAGGAGAATATTTTATGCCTAATCTTTTTCTTGAAATCAGATCCTGTGCTCTCACTTAGCTTTTTTGCCCAAGGCTGGCACTCTACCACTGGAGCCATAGCTCCATGTTCAGCTTTTGGATGATTAATCGGAAATAAGTGTCTCTCCAACACATCTTTTTGGGCAGACCTCTAGCCAGGATGCTCAGACCTCAGCTTCCCGAATAGATAAGATTACAGGTATGAACCCACTGGTGCCCAGTTGCCATTTTATTCTTGGCATGTGAAAAAGCTCATACCAGTCTTGGAGAAAAGCGTACTCTAGCTATTTCATCTGGTGCCAAACATATGGCACTTTAGTCATGAAGTTAGTGTTTTCTTGAAACTCTGCCTACAAAGATTAAACAATACAAACAACATAAGTTATTCAAAGGAAGCTTAATATTGTGAGTGAACTTCCATGGTTCTTTTTATGAAAGCAGTCTCCTAATTGTTCTGTACATTGAGATTTTTTATGATATTACACTAATGCAGAATATTCCTATAGATAGAAGAGGAAGGGTAGCAAAGTAGCCACAGAAAAGAAAAAAGAGAAAGCATGTTAATGTTCTTTTATCTCTCCACAATAAAGATTTGCTGGGCATAATGGGGTAGCATAAAATACTGCATTCTTCGGGCCAGTGCCCTGTTGGGATCTGAGAGAATAATTTGGTTCCTATTCAAGATCCCAGCTCCTGGAGAGTTATTTTTTTCCCTCCCTCTAGAGATTATTTGTATCATACCCTGGAACTCTAGAGTTCCACAGATAAGAACTTGATCTTGGAACTTGATCTTCTTCATTGCTGAGATTCTGTTACCTACTTGTAGATTACCTGTAGTACAGAGATGCTTGATTACTTGGCCCTGAATTTCTGACTATTCCTCCCCGAGATCTCTTCCAAGTCTTCTAATTTTCCACATTGCTCTGTTGTGGTAGTTATTGTTGGTGGTGGTAATAGTTGTGTTAATTTGTACTCCAAAGCTAGCTCTGCTAGATCTCATCAGATATGTTTTCAGTGTGAAAGTAATTAAAATCTTCATTGAAAGTCATTTAAAATGTGTATTGCTCAGTCACCATTAGTTGGGTTTATACCACCAGATACTTACATCTTATCTTCATCCTTTAATACCAATCTTTTCCCACCTTCCATAAGAAAAAAAAAACTAGTTAAATCATTCCTTTTAGCTATTTATTTGTGCCTTTAAGATAAAAATCCATTGCTTTGCAAGAGTCATTTGTTTTTCTCTTCTGGGAAATAAGTCCATCCTCTACATGAATGTTTCTGCTTGCTTTGTAGTGGGAGCAGGAGAGGCTGCAAACTTTGCAGCTTATGCATTTGCCCCTGCCACCTTGGTCACCCCTCTGGGGGCCCTGAGTGTTCTCATAAGGTAAGTAAACAACAGGAGCTTGGCTTCTGTGGGTATTTTAATACTGTAGTACACTTCAGCCATAGAAATGTACACTAAATATATATATCTCATAACAAAAATCTTCTCCTGTGCGGCTCTCAATGCACACAAGACCCAAAATAATATGTGGGATCCCTGAGAATCTTTGGATAGGTTTCTGGACAGGTTGCTGAAACCTAACTTCTTGATTAATAAAATGAGGTTAAAAAGTTTATTTCTTAGACTGAGAGTATGTCCATGACAGACCTATCATGTGCAAAACCCTGGGTTTGATATGACACCACCAAGAAAAGAAAAGAAAAAAGAGAAGGGAAGGGAAGGGAGGAAGGAGGGAGGGAAGGAAGGGAAGTGGGAAGGAGGGAAAGGAGGAATGGGCACTAGTGGATCATACTTGCAATCCCAGCTACTCAAGAATCTGCAAAGCGAAAGTCCATGAGACTTACCTCAAATTAATTAGCAAAAGCCAGAAGTAGAGATGTGGCTCATGTGGTAGAGCATCAGCCAGCCTTCAGCAACAAGCTAAGGCATAGCATCCAGGCTGAGTTCAAGCCCCAGTAACAGGAAAGGAGAGGAGAGGAGAGGGGAGGGGAGGAGAGGGGAAGAGGGGGGGAGGGAGGGAGGGAGGGAAAAAGAAAGAGAAAAAGAAGGGGAACAAGGAAGGAAGGAGGGAGGGAAGAAAAGAGGGAGGGAGGAAGGGAAGGAAGAAAAGAAAGAAGGGAAGGAAGGAAAGAAGGGAAGGAAAGAAAAAAGAGATCGGTCATAAAAGTTAATTGAGAAGACTGCAAAAGTAATAATAGAAATAGGAAATCAATTATCAAATTATTATTTAGAAAAAACTGGCAGAATGAATCTGGGCTTCCTGATAACAAAGTAATTGTATGTTACCTTTGTGATAATTAAGTGAAGCCTAGAAGACTTTTGTTTCGGTTTTTGTTTTTTACACCTGTCAAAGTCCTTTATAATTATTTCTGTTGTTAGAGTTGTTAATGACTATAGTTATCAGAAGATTTCAAAAAGCACAGTGCTAGTATTAAATTTCAACTCTCATTACCATTCTCACATTGTCTGCAAGATTCTTGTGTTTGGAGACCCTATCATTTCTTTTATCTTCAAAATAGGAACAATTTTCTTGTTGTATAGGCTGTGGATATGTTTGTCTATAATATGATCCCTATGAATGTGTTAGGTAACTGTTGAGCTTAGCTACCATTTTGCTGTCCTTTCTGCTTCCATGCATTAATCCGTATTTAGGAGAGAGTTTATGATTGTGCCTACCCACTCTCCTTGCCTTCTTTATAGAATTATTGTGAGAATTAAGTGAGTTAATACACAGAAAGCTTACAATTCTTAAGATACTCACCAGTGAAGTGAAGGCAGTTTGTCACTGCGGCTACAGTCTCTTCAGTGGCCACAGGAGGGCCGCTCTAGGGAAGCCTTGGGGGAGAAATTGACATCATTAATTGGAATTGCAGGGCATCCGAAGAAGGGGAACATGAACAAATGCCACAAGTGGAAAATTCCACACCTGACTTCATATGAAAGGTTGAATTAGCCACAGGCACACCAAAACTATTGTATCAAATTACCCTCAGGCTACTCATGTAAAGATTATACAAAATGTAACTTTTGTGTTTGAAGTTGGGTGTCCTCCCCAAGAGATCTTCTTATATAGATGCAAATATTCAAAAATCTGGGCAAGGGCTGGGAAGGTGGCTTAGTGGTAGAGTGCTTGCCTTGCCCTGGGTTCGATTCCTCAGCACCACATAAGCAGAAAAAGCCAGAAGTGGTGTTGTGGCTCAAGTGGTAGAGCACTAGCCTTGAGCTGACGAGCTGAGAGACAGTGCCCAGGCCCAGAGTTCAGGCCCCACAACTGATCAAAAAAAAAAATCTGGAGGGAAAATTCTTCAATCCGAACCTCTTCTGGACCCAATTATTTCTCTTAAGGGATTCTCTCTCTTTATTGTGCTAGGAAGATATAAAGGCTCTTTTATTTTGCTTGACTTTGCAAGCAAGAGAAGATGGAGTAAATGAAAATGAATTGCACAAGAGCACCCAGAAAGCACAGGAGATAACAGGATGATAGATCTTCAGATATAACATAACAGCAATGAACCAGAGTTGGTTGGCCACTTCTAAGCCTAAAGCTAACTGCTTTTTCAGTGTCATGTAGCATATTCAGGTCAGCTCATTGGTATGCACCCCAGCATGACTTCTCAGCTGCCACCGAATTAAAAGGCAATTAAGCCCTGGTGATTTAATTTTCTTCTTTCCCAACAGTGCAATATTGTCTTCCTATTTTTTAAATGAGCACTTGAACATTCATGGCAAAATTGGCTGCATATTATGTATACTGGGGTCAACTGTGATGGTTATTCATGCCCCACAAGAAGAGGAAGTCACTTCTTTGCATGAAATGGAAATAAAGTTGAGAGACCCAGGTCTGTGATTCAGTCTAAAGAAATACTGAGATTCTGCTCTTCTTTCTCACCTCATCAAATAATATCTCTGTTTTATTTGTTGTTGCTTTAAGACTTACTATGTAGCCCAAACTAACCTTGGACTTGCAATCTTCCTCCTCAGCCTTCTGATCACTGGGAACACAGATATATATTACCACAGCTGACATCAAATAATTTTTTTGTTGTTGTGGTCAATCCTGGGGCTAGACATTGTCCCTGAGCTTTTTGCTCAAGGCTTGTAGCGCCACTTCCTGTTTTCTGGTGGTTAATTGGAGATAAGAGTGTCACAGACTTTCCTGCCAGGACTGCGATCATCCTCTTTTGGCTCCTGAGTAGCTAGGGTTATAGGCATGAGCTACCAGCACCTGATAGTTAATGATGATTTAATGGTATCTTACAAGGATTATGAGACACAATAAGTTTTCTTATTATTATAAGTCTTCTGAAAAAGTGACAGTTTTTGTGTTTACTCTTCTCCCACCAAACAATGGGAGTTAAAAATAGAACTAGTCAATGCCAAAGACTTACACTCAAATTCAAATTCTTGTTATTTGCTCTCTAAATAGTTATTGGCAAGATTTAAATCAGATGTTTGTGAATATTCTCTATATGATAATAATTACACAACAGGATGTTGCTGTTTTTACCTTAATATTACTTCTGTCTCTAAAATAGCTAGCTTTTAAATTCATGACTAACAAGATTTTAGAAAACTGTTGTCCTGTTAGCGTTTTCTCAATTCTAATTCTGTTCTCTTCCTAATAGGATTTATTTCCTTTGCTGTGATCATAACCTTGATCTCTTTGGTGCTGATTTTGATTGTGGCTCCCAAGAAAGGACAGACCAATATACTGGTCTACATTTCAATCTGTTCTTTGATTGGAGCATTTTCAGTTTCTTCTGTCAAGGGCCTGGGAATCGCCATTAAGGAACTGCTAGAATGGAAGCCAGTTTACAAGAATCCCATGGTCTTCGTTTTGCTGGCAGTGCTTGTGCTTTCAGTATCTACACAGATTAACTATCTCAACAAAGCACTGGACACTTTTAACACATCTCTTGTGACTCCCATTTATTATGTGTTCTTCACATCCACGGTAGTGACTTGCTCCGCCATCTTGTTCCAGGAATGGTATGGCATGAAAACTGGAGATATTATCGGGACCTTGAGTGGGTTCCTCACCATTATCAATGGCATCTTCCTTCTCCATGCATTTAAAAATACTGACATTACGTGGAATGAGCTGACATCCACTGCCAAGAAAGACATTGTTTCTCCAAATGGCAATGAGAATAATTATGTTTTACTAGAGAACATAGACTGTCCAACCACAGGATATGATGATGACATTACCTTGTTTAGCAGGACAGATGATCAAAGTCCGTATAAATCCTGATACTTGGAGAGAAGAAAGACTTACTCTTGGAAGGACTACTGGGAAAGCTACTGTTTATAACATGTCTATAAATACTTCACATGTGAGGCTGAAGAAAGAAGGTTTTGTTTGACCCTTAACTTTGAAACTCAAGTTTTGATATTCCTCCAAAAGACTTCTGCAGCTTTTCATTCTCCAACGTTTGAAACATTCCTTAAATAGAAAAGCATTCAACAGTCATATATGTTTCAGAATAATCTTGTCTTCTAGCCACAAATGACCTGGCTCTGCCTGTGATCTCATTTCTTTGTTTGCTTTTTTTTTAGGTTGGTGGTAACTCAATAGATCAAGTTAGCTGTGTTCTGGTAGGCAGAGTGTCAGTCACCATCATCTAATAAGTCATAATGTCCCAAGAGGTGAGAAGATACTCGTGCTTTGTCCTCCCTTTTACAACTTCATTCTTCTTAAACTAGATAATGGGTAGGTGAATTGGTAAAGAAAAACACAGGACTGCTTTGGGAAACCTACTCCTAGTGGTCATGAATGCCCAAGATATACCACTGATAATGATCTTAGGAATGTAATTTTTTTATATATCAGAGGCCTTTATCACTAATTAAACAGAGAAGAATGGAAGAAGGAGAAAAAATATTTTACACCACAAGTAAAGAAAACACATTTTTTCCTTGTCCTCCAAATCCAAACTCTCACAAATTACTGTGTCCACATATTCCTTTAAACACAGGCCTGGGTGATGTAAAACAAGGACCATCTGTAGAACTCAGTTCTGAGTTACTCTCATTTACTTTGCTCCTTCCTTTTATTTTTATCCTAGAGGTGATTTCTGACATAGAGCTATTTCATCAGAAAACCACCATATCATATCAGGAGGCTAAAGTACTTCAGCATTTCTCAGGTGTTTTATTCCTAATGAGTGAGTTTTCTAAGACTATGTGGAAGCAACTACAAAAAAAAACCTGAATAAATCTCTTTTGAAAATTTGGTATTTCCTCATCCTTAGTAAGGAAATTATAATCAGGTACTGATTTAAAAATAGGTAAGTAGCAGTTTGCTTTTTCAGTTCAATTCATCCCAGTCATATTTTCCATACAACTTACTGATGAGTGTCTCTAGCCAGTGAACTTTCAGGGGAAACAAAATGTTGAGATCTCCAAGGCTACAATAGGAAATAGCTTTTGCTCATTAAAATGTTTATTTATCCTTTCTGTCTCATTCTAGATGGTGGCAGGAATTGCACTTTAGGTGGTTTACTGTGTATGAGCAGATTCCCTCCCACTTACTTATGTTTGTGGAAGAGAAATTAGCTGTCTTATATTTAAACTTACTTTTCAAAATAAAAATTCTAACAAAACATATTTTGTTAAAAACGGTATTCTTAAATTAAAATGTTTTAAGGAAAACTTTAGGTGGACTCAATTATGTTCTGCTTTAACATCAAATATTCTTCTTCTTCTTTTTTTTTTTTTTTAGAGGTTGTCTGTTGTTGTTTTGTGCCTGTCCTGGGGCTTGAACTCAGGGCCTTGGCATTGTCCCTTAGCTTCTTTGCTTAAGGCTAGTGTTCCACCATGTGATCTACTTCTGGCTTTGTGGTGGTTAATTGGAGATGAGGGTTTTTGTTTTATCTCCTTTTGTTTTCTGTTTTGTTTTTGTTTGGAGACCAGCTTAAGCCTACCCAGAGTAATAATATAAACTGTTACTTAGTAAACTGAACTTTAGCATTTCTAATTCTATTGAACCACAAATGATAGTCACAACGGATGGTAATCTGAGATGAAGTGACCATCTTAGAGTTTTCAGCAGAGTTTAGTGCTGAGCGTAGTTCAGTGCACTGTTTTTGAAAACTGATAACCCATGATGGTTGCATGGGTTGATACCTTAGGTGAAATACACCTTCCCTAGCCAATTGCTGATTATTTGTCTATCAGATCTATAAGCAACAAACTCTAGTTTGTAGGAAAAGTGTCTTCTGGAAAGAGTGTGTTCTAAAATTGTAAAAATTATTTTAACATTTTTCTTTTTAGTTTTAACAATCCCATTGGTTCTCCCAGAACACCTCCTTGGTGAAGAAATTAATGACATTTTCCTTGACATCTAACCTGAAGCGGTATGGGTTCTCTCTCTAGTGAATTTAGGCTTCAGACATTTATTAATGGTCATCTGTTATTTGACACCTGAAATGTCATGTTATCCCCTTGATGCTTTAGGTCATAGGTTTCTAGAACACAAGGATCAGTGTGTTTGGGGTTGGAAAATTAGTTGGTGTTGACAGGAGGAAGACTGAGAAAAACTTAATGTTGTGAAACAGTGAACTATTTGGAAAGATCTGTGTAAAAACTGCTGTAAGCCTAGGCATTAAAAATGTCAAAATGTTATTGGAAATCTAATGTCAAAAATGAATTTTTCCCAAATCCAAAGATACTCTCTAAGGAAGAGTGCAATGCTGGACTCATGTATTTGCATTGTGGTAGTCTAAGCTGGAGAGCTCATACATATTTGCATTTTAACATACATACTTTATTGGTCATCTCACGCATAACTTAGGACTTATTTTGTGAATATATATATAGGTACATGCAGCATTAAGGCCACTAGCTGTGCTAGCACAGAACAAATTGAAATTTTCTCCAAATTCTGATACTTTTTTTTTTATTTATAATTTTGCTGTGTGTGTGTGTGTGTGCACAGGGGGTTTAATCTCAGGGCCTTGCACTTGCTAGGATGGTGCTATACTGCTTAGTTAGGACTCCAACCCTGATTTTTGTTGATTATTTTTAGGATAGGGTCTTGCTCTCTGTGGGAGCACAAGCTTAAGCTAAGCTCTGCCTTCTTTTAGGCTTCCTAATGTCTCTGGGATCACAGGCTTGTGCCATCACAGGGCCTGGACACTGTCCCTCAGCCCTTCAGCTCAAGGCTAGCACTTTACCACTTGAGCCACAGCACCACTTCCAGCTTTTGCTGCTTATGTGGTGCTGAAAATCGAACCCATTCCCCTCAGTAGAGAGGGAAGTGTCATGGACTTTTTATCCTCTCAATCTCAGCCTCCCATGTAGTAGAGGATGATTCAGGTGTGTGCCACTGTGCTCAGATATGAGTTGAAAAAGAATCTCTCAAACTTTTCTGCCTGGGCTGGCCACAACCATGACCCTCATATTCTTGCCTCTAAAGTCCAGCCAAGTTTATTTTTAATTCAAGTTACAGTATGTTCATAAAGCCCTTTAGATTTAGAAATGTGAAATTAAATTAACATTTACTTTCAAAACTATTGGGTCCAATCCATGGGAAGCCCCTGGCATCATACCTTATAGATAATGAGTACTTAATTATTAGTCTTATTATTTAAGACATACGGATACTGAGTACCATTTTGTATAAATCCCTCATCTTTTCTATTTTATTCCATGAGCTAAATACTAACTTTAAACAATGCTAATGAATGTGAATTCTATCATTATGCTATCTTGACATCAATAAAAAATTACTGCACCAAAAAAATCTTCCTTAATAAAACCACAAAACTGAACTATAAATGCTATTCTTTCTTAATAAAACCAACAAAACTGAACTATAAATACTATTTTCACCTTTCCAAAACTTTGTAAACAATAATTTGTATAAGTATATGTTAAATGTTCTCAAATATTTTGAATAAACTATGTTCATAAAGAATTTATATTTTTTAAATGTTTATAAACACTGTTCATTTTAGAAAGTTTACAGTTTTTAAATGCTTCTGTATATTTTTCATTTGCAATAAAATATGGTTTAATTATGTTCTTTGAAGTTTAGTTTATAGCTGGTAAAATAGTGGCAAAAATTATCTTTCTGTTTTGAGATTTTAAAGTTCTGGGTTTTTTTTTTTTTAAATAAATCCTCACTGGTTAGTTTTTCACTTCAAACTGAGTTTTGTTCCTAGAAGCCTCTCCCCCATCTTCAATAGAATAACAGATTTGACACCTGAACAAAAGAAATTGTCTCCAGTAATTTTACTGAACAAGACAGAGGCTTAAGTTTATATAATGAAATCTCCATTTAATAACTCTTTTTAAAAATTCACAATTAGATGCTCCCTGCTTATAGTAACATTGGATTAGCTAAAAAGTAGCCATATCTTTCTACATAAAGCAGGACTAAAAAGTTTACTTTTGTGGATTTTTGTTGTTATTTTGTGTTAGTCCTGGGGCTTGAACTCAGGATCTGGACATTGTCCCTGAAGGTTTTTGCTAAAAACTAGTGCTCTACCAATTGAGCCACAGCTCTCCGTCTGTCCTTTCAGTAGTTAATAGGAGATAAGAGTCTCACAAACTTTCCTGCCCTGGCTGGCTTGGAACTGCAATCCTTAGATCTCAGCCTTCTGAGAAGCTAGGATTACAAGCTTTAGCTTCAAGTGCACAGCCTACTTTCCTTCTTATATTTCTTATCCAAATTATATACATAAGGGACCTAACCAGGAAATCAAAAGAAGTTATTACAAGGAGGTTCATTCTGCAAGTCATCAGGATGGCTGAGGGAGCTGGTTCTAGGACCCTTATGAGTGGCCAAATCATTTATACAAAATGACATAGAATTTGCATAGAACCTGTATATGTCCTCCAATGCACTTCTGTAAACTCCTATGTATTTCAAAGCATCTCTAGATGATCTGTAATACCAACTACAGTGTACATGTTGTTTTCCCTTTTCTGGATGGAACTCTGAACAGCTTACTCCTTCAGTTGTTTCTACTTTGTGGAAATGAATTGTTGGGGGTGCAAAAGACAACTTTCTTACCACTATCCCATACCCTTTATGTCCCCCATTTTATGAAAGGAAGCAAATATGTTTGTAATTCACAGACTTAACTTAGCATCCAAATAAGGTTCAATATTTAAGCTTCTGAATACCTCAACGTCTCTGTCCACAGAATGGAGAACATGCGAGGAGGCCTGGTGAGCCCTGCTACACACTCAGCAGTACCTCCACAGCACAGTCACAGCCAACTACAGTCATCTGCAGCAGTCCACAGCTGTGTAGAACAGGCAAGCCAACTCCTTGGAGATGGCTTAAAGGAAGCCATTAAGAGGTATGTTTAGGGTATGATGAATCTGAAATTTTGCTTTAACAAATGAAAACTTTTTTTGTTGATCATGAGGCTTGAACTCTGGGCCTGGGCACTGTCCCTGAGCTCTATCAGCTCAAGGCGAGCACTCTACCACTTGAGCCACAGTGCCACTTCCGGTTTTCTGGTGGTTCATTGGAGATAAGAGTCTCATGGACTTTCCTGCCCAGGCTGGCTTTGAACCATGATCCTCAGATTTCAGCCTCCTGGGTGCCTAGGATTACGGGTGTGTACCACCAGTGCCTGGCTATGAAAATATTTTTGGTTAAAAATAACCCAGCACTTTCTTTTTCTTTCTTTCTTTCTTTTTTTTGGTCGCAGGGCCTGAACTCTGGGCCTGGACACTGTCCCTCAGCTCTTCAGCTCAAGGCTAGCGCTCTACCACTTGAGCCATAGCGCCACTTCCAGCTTTTTCTGCTTATGTGGTGCTGAGGAATCGAACCCAGGGCCTCATGCATGCAAGTTAAGCACTCTACCACCTTCCCAGCCCAACCCAACATTTTTTTTGTAAGCATTGACTAAACTATCTTTTTCCCTTCAATTCTAGTTCATGAAAACTCTTTCTCCTTGAGGGAAAAAACAAATCACTCCATACATGCTAGCAACATAAGAGAAAGCTTTGACATTGTGGCATTTTAGATTCTGTAGAAAGGGGACCCCCCAGATCAACAGACCAAGCTCTTCCCAGAAGCCATTACCCCACCTCCAGCCCAAGACCTTGAGAGCGTGTCCACTGGTCTAAGGTGTTTTTCTAGCTCTCAGGTAACAACTCTCACACTAACTTTCTCCACATTCACCAGGCCACAGTAAGGTCGGCCTCATATCCAGCCAGGTGTAGGCCTCAACACCGCTTGACTAGGCAAGATGGGTGGTGGAGGTGAGGATTTCCTGCCAGGGTCTGTCTGCCGTGATCCAGCCAATAACTTCCAGGTCCAGCCAGGAAGTCGTAGGCAGCTCAACATGACCCAAAAGCTGTGAACTGCTTTTATTATGCCTTCTACAAGGGCCTGACGAATCATGAAGGAAATCCTAGATCACCTTTACAAAGGCTTTGGGTCATGATATATGGCTCCTCCCTGTGCCAATTGTGCCCATCCAACACAGAGGAAGTAACTCAAGGGCAACACTCCACTTAAGTCCAATAAAACATTGTTTCCCTACACCGGGAATGGGCAGGTCACCCCGCCTGCTCAGAAGGGCTGCCTTTCAATTCCCTTTTGCCTTTGTTTTCACTACTAAAATTTCATTGTATTACCAAAAGAATTTGAAATTAAATGGTATTTCAGTAAAAGAGATGGCTGTTCCTTAACCGTGCAATTATAATGGTAGGGTCTACTAAGACTTGGTAGGAGCCAGCAAAATAAATTACTAGGGGCTGAAGGCAACTGTGATTATCTCCCTTGGACTTAATTCCTTTGGAGTAATTTTGCATGTACAGAAAGAAAAAAGGGGCAAAACTTTCTACTAGTTTTAAAAATCTGCTTTCAGGATCACAAAGAATAAACTTAAGGCATGCAGTGATTTTGTTCTTTCAGCCAGCGCTAAGACAAAGAGACACTCAGCAAAGAGAGCTGACTAGATTAAGTTTACCAGAGTCAAAGAGAAGACAAGTATCAGATGATGTCTCATGTGAGCACCAAACTGGTTTATCATCAGACCGACTTAAGCAACTGAGTGCAATTCATATTACCCACGCAAGTCCCACTCCTGGGAGGCATGTGCTGAGGGGGGATTAGCTTCAACAAAAGGAAAACAAAGTATGGAGAAACTGGCACAACAAGACCAAGTCTACACTATTTATTCATTTTGTGGAATGGCTGGGACCAGAGTATGTGGGGACCCACAATATGGATACCTGACTTGCTTTCCTCATGTCTGATTTAACAGCATCAAGATTAACTGTGTCCATCTGACACATTTGTGTGGCTAGTGTTTGTGAAAGGGGACAATTTCATCATCGCCATTGAGACATAGACAGCCTGAGATGCTAAAGAGATAGTCAAGCAGATAGGAGTAGAATTTGTTACCAAACAGAAAACAAAACAAGGCTTGACTGCAGGCAACCTTCTGGCCTTTCTAAGTTTTATGGAATCCTGAATATACTATGGGCTCCTGGTGAGATAGGCAGTGTAGAATTGTGCCAGAAGTCAAATGAGGAGAGGTACAAGTTCCTTACTTGGTTCTGGAGCTTGGTTAGCCAGTGCTGTGTTCCTTCTGTTCTCCTTAGCTCTGACATCCTGCTTTTAACCCTTGTCTAACAGTGAAAAAGCGTACAGGCCAAAACTGAAGCACACAATGACTTAGCCAAGACATCCTATTAAAAAGTTGTTAGAAATCAAACACTGCTGCAATAGCTCTCTTTCTCTTTCTTCTCCTTTTTAATATACTCCACAAGAAGCCTCAAGACAGACTAAGCATGTGTAATATGTACACACGTATTCTGTTTATTGCTTTGATTTTGGTCCTAGTTGCACATAGCCTTCACTGGAGGAGGTTTTGCTTTGCATTGTTTAATTACCAAGTCTGGGTCCCACCCAGGCCAATTAAATAGAACATTTAAGGATAGTGCAGAAGCAACAATATTTGCTCAATTGTCCCCAAATAATTGTAATATACAATAAAAGTTAAAAACCCAATTTTCTATTCAAAGGCCTAGATCTATTTGATCTTGATCATCTTTTTTTCTTCCTGTTGTCCTTTCTTTTTTTTTAATTTTTTAATTTTTTATTGTGATTAAGTGGTTACATAATTTCCCAAATTTCACAGTATTATGGGATAGTGATGCTCAGTTAAAGTCACAAACACATTCTAACTTTACTGGAGCAAATTGTCTATCGCGGTCTATAACATTTATGAGTTCTATGAGCTTTGTGATACAGTTATTTCTTCCACACTGGGTGGTATGTACATTTCTTTTGTTTTGCATAGCATCAGCTGTTCCCTCTTTCCCACTTGTTCCCTCCCTCCCATTGCTGCCATTGACTTGCTTAGTTCATTTTGGTCAATGTCCAGTGCAGCTGATGGGTCCTACTGGTGTATGTTTTTCCCTGATTCCCTCTAGTTCTGTGTCGTCCTCCTGGTTTCCCTCCAGTGTGCACATATATAGCATACATGTGATCAGCACCATGGGGTTATTTAGTAGTGATTCGACCAGATGAGTGGAAGTCCTTTGTTTCTTAAGTCCTGTTAATTTTGTCATATCACCTAACATTTTGGATTTAACATCCACTTATCAGGGAGACCATGTACCATTTGTGAAGACCTCATCTTATAGTACATCCTAATCTCAGAGTTGTTTGTTGTTATTGTTTTAAGTGCTAAAATACAGTGTATCTATTCTGTGGTTGTGGTTATTCCCAAATAGACAATTTTTAACAATCTTTGAAATAAGATGTATGATCTGCTTCCTCTCTCCCAAACAATAGTCCTAACATTTTGCATTTTTTTAAAAACACAAGCAGTTTAGCAATGCTATTGTTAATACATCTGAAATGTGTATATGACAATTGAAATAAAATACGTTTGCCTGGAGTTGCCATGATACAGTATCACCAACACGTTAGCTTAAGCAACAAAAACTTATTTTTTTATCCTTCCAGAGGTTGGATATTCAAAATCAGTGTTCTGGAATCAAAGGGCCCCAGCAGAGCACTCTTCCAGCTTCTAGATGGCCACTTTCTTGCCCTGACCTCCATGGTAGAGGGAGAGAAAGCAAGCTTTTCCGGGTCCCTTTTTAATAAGTGCACCAAGCCCACCATGAGGGCTGCTCACTCAGCATCTCATCTCATCCTCATTTTCTCCCAAAGGCCTTGCAAACAAAACAAAACAAAAAACACCACAAGCCAGGCACACACCTGGAATCCTAGCTACTCAGGTGACAGATCTGGGGACTGCAATTCAAAGCCAGCTCAGACAGGAAACTGCTCAGAAACTACTCTGAAAAAGCTAGAAGTGGCACTGTGGCTCAAGTAGTAGACTGCTAGCCTTAAGCAAAAACAAGCTCAGAGACAGCACTCGGGCACGTGAGTTTAAACCCCAGGACTCACACTAAAAAAAAAATTTTTTTTAATCACATTAGGAATTAGGTGTAAATTTGGGAGTTACAGTCCATAACAAGAAATGTAAAAAAAAAATAAAAAATAAATGTTCAAGGGCTAGAAAGGTAACTCAGTGGTAGAGTGCTTGCCTTGCGTGCATGAGTCCCTGGTTCGATTCCTCAGCACCACATAAACAGAAAAGCCAGTAGTAGCACTGTGGCTCAAGTGGTAGAGTGCTAGCCTTAAGCTGAAGAGCTGAGGGACAGCGCCCAGGCCCAAAGTTCAAGCCCCACAACCAACCAAATAAAAAATGTTCAAGAAGTGGCTCAAAGTGGTAGAGTGCTAACCTTGAGTGAAAAAACTCAGAGACAGTGCCCAGGCCCTGAGTTCAAGCCCATGAAAAACAAATAAGCAAATAAATGTTTAATATACCTTAAGTACTTAACTTGAGATATTGTGCTAAATATTTCATCTACTATCTTCAATAAGTTCTTCTTTCATTTCCTTTTGGTGGTTCTTGGGGCCTTGCACACAAAGCAAGTGCTCTACCCCTTGAGCCGCTTCACAGGCTTCTTTTCAAGGTAGTTAGTTTTTAAATAGAATCTTGATTTATACCTAGGTCACCCTGAGCTGTTTCGCTCTCCTGCAGTGGGAAGATAAGCACAAACCACCACACCCAACCACTGTGCTTCCTCAGTAATCCAGGACAACAGGTGCACATCACCGCACCCACTCAGCGAGGAGACAGAGCTCCGGATCTTACTCAATCTGAACAACTCAGTGAGGTATGGGTGATCATCCTCAGCAATTCTAAAAGGAACCTAAGCTCTTTCTATCTTATCTTCACACATAGGGTTGTCAGACACAGCAAATAAAACTTCAAGACTCCTAGATAGAGTTTGCATTTCAGATAAACAGTGAATACATGTTTTTTTTTTTTTAAGTATGTCTATGCAATGCTTATGGCAATAATCTCTTTTTTTTTGCCAGTCCTGGGACTTGAACTCAGGGCCTGGGCACTGTCCCTGAGCTTCTTTGGCTCAAGGCTAACACTCCACCAGTCAAGCCACAGCACCCTTTCTGGCTTTTGCTGTTTATGTGGTACTGAGGAATCAAACCCAGGGCTTCATGCATGCGAGGCAAGCACTCTACTACTAACTCACACTCTCAGCCCAGCAAAAAGAAGAATCTTGACTCTACATTTTAGATTTGTTGAAAGCTTTAAAGCCTGCCTTTACCTTCCCCTTCTTCCCAGTAGCTGGACAATATGTGAAGAAAGCCAAGGCATTGCTTTCTTGAGTGCCAGCTGCAAGTTCAAATTGCACAATCTTCAAGGCCTTACAACCCCCAGGAAGTCTCTGTTCTTGCTCCTTCAGACTATTTTTCAGATGCTTGAGAACCTGCTTTGCTCTCTTCCCCAAAGCCTCCTCATTCCCCCCCCCGCCCCCCATCCTGAGCTTTTCGTCTGCAGATAAAGGATCAATAGTCTCAACACCTGAACCAACTTTAGGACAAGGGTTGGTTTGTGTAGGTATAGTTTCTTCCACAAGGGTGCAAAAGGGAAATCGTATTCCTGGTAGGGTGCTGTTGAGAGATGGTATAGAGGCTTTTAGAGGCTGAGCCCAATAAAAGGTGTTAACATCATTTAGGGACAAGAACTTAGCATAGTTCCCATGGGATCCCAACAAGTTCTCATGACAGAACTAGTTGGTCTCTGGATTCCTGTCGCACCATGATGCCATCTTCTATGGTAAGACATAGCCAAAGGGGCCATCACCAGAGGCTGAGCCTGGAAAAGCACCTGATCTTGGACTTTCAGCGTCCAAGAGTATGAGCTACATAAATCTCTTTTTTTTTTGTAAAGAATTCAGCCTCATGTTTATTGTTATAGTGTCAGGGAAAGGATTCATAGAAGGATCTATGCATTTCTATAAGTGAAAATATAGGAAGTGACCACTACATGTACACTAAAATCATTGGGGATTGTTTCTGATAGGTCAGAAATCTGATCTATCAGGCATGTCATGTGTTTTTTGTTGGCATGCCGTGTGTTATTGTTGTTTCGGTCTGTCTTGGGGCTTGAACTCAGGGCCTGGGCATCATCGTTGAGCCTTTTTGTTCAAGGCTAGCACTCTACCACCTTGAGCCACAGCTATGCTTCTAGTTTTCTGGTGGTTAATTGAGGATAAGAATCTCATGGACTGTCCAAAACGAGCTTTACAACGT
>NW_012267224.1:24132856-24156162 GCF_000151885.1 Dipodomys ordii
AAAGGAGGAGGCTGCAATGCTTGGTAAGAAATGTACGCATTATCCTGCCCATGCAATTGTAACCCCTCTGTACAGTATGTTCACAAATAAAATTAAATTAAAAAAATATAAATATTCCACTAGAAAAAAAAAGAATCTCATGGACTTTCCTGCCTGGGCTAGTTTAGAATGGCGATCCTCAGATCTCAGCCTCCTGAGTAGCTAGGGTTACAGGCATGAGCCACTGGTGCCAGGCCCATCTCATGGTTTATTTGCAATTGTATTTATATGACTTTATCTTCATTTCTGTCTCTTTGGAGTCACAGGGGGTGGAGGGGCTGCTACTCAAGGTCTCAAACCATGCCTAAAGCAGTCACCCCATCCTTTTTGGGGTGACTTTTTTGGGGTTTTCTTTTAGGTTTTTTGTTTGTTTGGGGGAAAGAACCCTTCTTCAGACATTTCTGGCTACATATCACCATAGGGAACTTTTTCATGAGCTTGTACTTGATGGGACAAACTGCAATAATTGAGAATTTCAGCCTATCATATGGAAAGAATAAAGGGAATTAGTGTACTTTGGAAAGATAAATCCTAGTGTCTTCTAGGGAGATATATATCTATACAGGAATAAGTAGCATATATAATGTATATGCTATATATACATTATATATCACATATTGTAATATTATAATACATGATGTATATTCCTAGAAGACAAATATAGCCTATATATAATTTTGAAGTATCTACTTCATGCAAGCCAGATTTCCTCTCTCTGCATCCTATTAGTTGAATGGGCAGAGGGAGGAATTCAGTCTTGGGAATAATATGCCTCATCAAGCACCACCTGTGTTACTCCCTGCAGGCTTGTTAGAAATGCAGATCTAAAGTCCTACTGCAGACCTTCTGAGTCTTACAAGTCTCTGGGTGTCTATCAGGTGTCTATATGTACATGACAGTCTCCAAAATTGCCTAGAGAAAACATGTTTCTTATATTTGGCCACCATTAAAATAACCCTGAAACACCACTACCTACCTGAGAGGTTTTTTATTTTATCTGCTTGTAGTACAGCCTAAACATTGGGATTTATTGAAGTTATTCCAGATGATTCTAATGAGCAGTGAAATTTGAAAGCAACTTGACTGGAATTGTGGTTGTCAGCCCTGGCTGCCCTTTGGATCACATGGGCGGTTTGATTTTAATTTTTTTTTGGGGGGGAGGGTCTGGTCATGGGGCCTGAACTCTGGGCCTGGGCACTGTCCCTCAGCTCTTCAGCTCAAGGCTAGTGCTCTACCACTTGAGCCACAGCACCACTTCTGGCTTTTTTCTTTTTGCTTATGTGGTGCTGAGGAATAGAACTCAGGGCCTCGGGCATGCAAGGCAAGTGCTCTACCACTGAGCCACCTTCCCAGCCCAAGGGTGGTTTGATTTTAAAACCCCCAATTGCCTCTGGACACTGGTGGCTCGTGCCTGTAATCCTAGCTATTCAGGAGGCTGAGATCTGAAGATCATGGTTTAAAACCAGCCCAGGCAGGAAAATCCATGAGACTTATACTTCCAATTAATCACCAAAAAGCCAGACGCGGACCTGTAGCTCAAGTGGTGGAGTATTAGCCCCTTGAGCAAAAAAAAAAAAGGTTCAGGACAGTACCCAGGCCCTGAGTTCAAGCCACAGGACCTGCACCAAAAAGAAAAGAGAGGAGAAGAGAGGAGAGAAGGGAAGGAAAGGAGAGAGGAGAGGAGAGGGGAAAGGGGAGGGGAAAGGAAGGGAGAGGAGGGGAGAGAAGGGGAAGAAAGGAGATGGAGAGGACGGGAGAGGAGAAGAGGAAGGAAGGAAGGAAGGAAGGGAGGAAGGGAGGGAGGGAGGGGAATAAAACACGGATGCCTAGGGTTTCCTCAGAATAGTTAAATCAGAACTGAAGGGAGGGGTGAGAAGGAGGGACATGGGCAATAGTATTTTTTAAAGCTCTTGATCATCCTGGTATAAAGGCTGGTATCCTATGGTCTGCAGGCAGAAAAGGGAGAAGGCTGTGCGATGTATTGGAGGTAGAGCTGAGGTAGGAGGGCTGGGTGCAGAGAATCGGAAGAGGCAGAGAAGACTTTCTCTCTGATTTCTGTGTGGATTCCTGAGGGAGTTCCTTCACAAATAGTCTCTGCCTAGGTCAGGAAAGCAGCATGCTAAGATAAACAGCTGCAATGCAGGATCCGAGTATAGGGGCAGAGGTGCAGAGTTCTCAGTTTTAGTGTTTGGAGCTATTCTCAGTGGCCAGGTAGCATTGAGAAACCCCCAAAGTTCCTGTGTGCACTCCAGATCTCTAGAAGCCACTCACTTGAGAACCAGATGCAACCCTCATGGCTGCTCACTGTTCAAGGGTAAGATGACGGGCAGCCTCTGGGCAGCAGGGGCTGGGAAGAGCTGGGCCAGGGCATGCAGGGAGAGCTTCTGTGCTTTGTCCAAGGCTGGCGGGACCAGCCCACACCAGTCACCAACGACATCTGCAAATGCCAGCAGAGCAAGCCGTGACAAGGCCGATAAGAATGTTGTTGGCAGACCACAGGTGACAAGGAACACTGCGCCACCACAAACAGCCTCTCCCCTTCTTGTCACCATTGGCGAGGCGGCCTACCCTGCCAGGGCAGATAGCCTCAGACAGCGCGGAAAGGGCTGGGCCGGTTTTGACACACAGCATGCATTCTGATCGACCTGTGCCTGTGCCAAACCAGTTCTTACGTATTTTTAATATCACCCCTGGGTGAAGCCATCCTGTCCCTTCTATATCCAGATGCTACATAGGGCAGAAATACAGGAAGGGAGAGGCACAATCTGAGGGACTACCCACATGACCTTAAAAACAGCTTTTCATTAACACACTGGCTGAAAGTTAAGGAATTAAAGTAAGTCAAGTTTCCCAACCCTACCCAGCCAGTAGGGACACCTGAGGAAAATCACAGCAGTTATACACAAAGCTAAGAGGTTGCATACCTAAAATAAAGGAAATTTCCATCTTTGTTCAGATGTTTCTTCTCTGATTTATCCATATAAAATATGGATTCATTTTTTCTGTGGATGTATTCTGTTGTTGGGTTTTTTCCCCCTTTAATCGGGTATCAGTACCTAGCATGCATTTTTCTCTATTTTAAAAAGGAAAGATGGGAAAAAAAAAAAGGAAAGATGGGGTGGGGTGGGAGATGGGAAGGGATGAGAAGGGGAAACAAAGGAGGAGGCAACAATGCTTGATAAGAAATGTGCTCATTACCTTGCCCATGTAATTGTAACCCCTCTGTATGGTATTTTCACAATAAAAAAAAATTTAAGAAGGAAAGATACAGAAATTTGTTCATAAATCAAATTGCTCTTTAAAAAAGTAAAATCTGCTGGGCTGTAATCCTGGCTACTCAGGAGGCTGAGATCTGAGGATCACGGTTCAAAGCCAGCCCGGGCAGGAGAGACCGTGAGACTCCGATCTCCAATAAACTACCAGAAAACCGGAAGTGGCGCTGTAGCTCAAGTGGTAGAGCGCTCGCCTTGAGCTGAAGAGCTGAGGGACAGAACCCAGGCCCAGAGTTCAAGCCCCATGACCGACCAAAAAAAAAAAAGTAAAATCTGGGGCTGGGAAGGTGGCTCAGCAGTAGAGTGCTTGCCTTGCATGTATGAGGCCCTGGGTTCGATTCCTCAGAATGACTTAAACAAAAAAGGCTGGAAGTGGCACTGTGGCTCAAGTGGTAGAGCTACCCTTGACTGAAGAGCTCAGTGACAGCACCCAGGCCTAGAGTTCAAGTCCCAGGACTGACCAAAAAAAAAAAAAAAAAAGCAAGATCTATAAAGAAAAAGGATTGCTGAGCATTAAGATCATCAGATGGAATTAGACAGAGCAACAGCCCAGGTCTGTGAGCAAAAACAATGGGTTCAGTCAGAATCTCAGTAAAGCTCCTTATCTTCCCTGGGAGATGGTTTCACTACCTTTGCTTCAGTCCAAGAATGTTTAGCTCTATACCAGGCTCTGTGCTAGGACCAACGAATACAACAATGACTAAACAGACAATAATATCTGTCCTCACAAATGATCTTGTCATGGAAGGAAGACATGAGGCTAAATAAGGTAAAAAATGTGTGATTTGTTGCCAAGTGCAAAGAGCAATACAGGTAAGGCATTCCAAAGTGAGAGTGGAGGCTGTCTCCCATATAGTGTGGTTAGAGAAAGCTTCAAGGGGAGGGAGACAGATGTGCAACAACCAGAGATGACACAGCAGACCTTCAAGATACCCGAAGAAGTGCCTGCCAATAAAGATGCAAAGACCCGGAAGTGAGAAAGGACAGTGGATGTTTAAGGGGCAGCAAGTAAGGCCAGCACGAGTGACCAGGAGAGTGGCGGGAAATGACACAGTGAAGTCATAGGCCCACTGTTCCCATCCAACTGTGTTTTTAGCTTTCCCATACATGCGGGTACCAGCTTTTCGTTAAGAGCTTTCTATTCATTTATAATCCTCTCTAATGATAAGGAAATTATCCCAGATGCCTTCCAAACACCAAAATGCTGGAGGAAACAGAATCCAGCCAACTGGCATTTAATATTGACAACCCTCTCTTGTTTCCCAATCATCCTTTCACCATTTCCAAGTTTCAGGGACTATTTCTGAACACTTGTTGTATATAAAGGGAAAAATGGTTTTGTTTTTTTAATATGTATGTTTTTATTGTAAAGCTATTGTACAGAGGGGTTACAGTTACATGAGCAAGGTAATGAGTCCATTTCCTATGGAACATTGTTACTCCGCCTTTGTTTCTCCCCTACCATCCCTTTCCTCCCCATCTCCCCAACTCCTCCTCCCTGCCTTCCTCCCTACCCCCCCCCCTGCAAAGTTGTAAAGTTCGTTTTCAACATAGTGTCTTGTACAGCTCATTGTTACAATGGGTCAACCTGTATTTTAGCATTTTGTTATTTCCCTTTCTCTCCCTAAATTAGAAAAATGTATATACAAGACAAGGACACCGGAATCAAATACAGGGACAACCGGGGTTGTACCATGGGGGAAGAACATACAAAGAAACCAAAAAAAAAAAAAATCACATAGTACATTATGAGTGCATTAAAAAGAACAACAAGAAATTATTTTGTTTTAAATTTTAATTGCTGGTATTACAGCTTGAGCTCAGAGCACTAAACTCTTACTCAACTGGCTTTCCAGGCCAGCTCTAGCTCTTAAATCTTGAGCCACACCTCCAACCCTAGTTTCCCAATCATGTTAGAGTCAATTTGCATTAAAGAAACATGACAAAAAAAAAAAACCAACCCTCATGACTCATAGCTGAACAGCTCTAATTTGCTACTGGAGAAGATGATCGACTACAAGAGAAGTAGCCAAAAATCAAGAGAATGGGTCAACCTGCTAGGCCAACAAGTTTGACATCTGCAGATTTAATCAATCATGATTCAGAACTATTCAAAAAATTAAAAAGTGCTTCTTTATTAAACACATACAGATATTTTGCTCTGGTCATTGTCCTGTATCATCATAGTAGGCATTGTAAGTCTCATCATATTAGTATTATATGTGTTATATGGTTTTAGGTACAAAGGAGGACGTGTGTAAGTTATATGCAAATTCCATGCATATTTATTGCCAGCGGTCCTGGAACTAAGCCATAGAAGATTCCCAGGAAAGACTGGATTGCAAACAGAAGAGTGTCAGATATTTGTTACTTCCCCTCTCTGGCCCTCACAACAGTTTTCAGCTCCTGTTTTTTGTTGTGTTTTTTTTTAATTGTGAAAATATCATACAGAGGGGGGTCACAATTACATGGGCAAGGTAATGAGTACATTTCTTATCAAGCATTGTTGCCTCCTCCTTTATTTCCCCTTCCCATCCTCCCTGCCCCACTACCCAATCCTCCCCCCCCCCACCAAAGTTGTAAAGTTCATTTTTCGACATAACATCTTGTACATCTCATTGCTGCAGTGGGTCCATCTATATCATAGGTCCCATGTTTTCCCTTATTTTCAATAACTAGTATATGTCTGAGAAGCAGAAAAGGTCAGATAAGTTGATGTTAGGGAAATGAACCCCAAGTTAAGTATTCAAATGTTTTTTTTCTTTCATGCAATTGTTTCTAACATATTTATAAGATTCTTTCTTTGTTGCTTTGTATGTCCCTCCCCCATGGTATAACCCCTGCTTTCACTGTATTTGACGTTGGTATAATTTGTGGAGGGGAAGGGGAAAAAAACAAATCAGCTCCTGTTTTTAAGATAAAATTCTTTTCCAGGCAAACAGATTCTATGTCTGGCTCTTCAGTGAACAGTATGGTCAAGGCTAAGCCATGGCCCTGGCTACAGAGATGAGGGCAGGTAGATACGGTGCAGTCAAAGAGGACATCAGGACTGTGGTGGAAACACTGGGACACCGGTGTTCCCTCCCTCTGTGTGTGAGTGTGTCAAAGGAAGATCTGCTTTGCTTCTTGGAGTGGTAAAAGAGGAAGAAGACTGAGGAATATCCAGAGATACATCCGGCCTCTCTTTCTGCTACCAAACTCAGGGGCATTTGAATGCTACTCATCATACCTTGGAGCCTACCTGAGGGGACACCAGATGGGTAGAAGAAGAGATCTCCAAGCCAGAATTGAGGATTATGAATGAATAGATGGGAGTGGGGAAACAGGTGGTATAAATGTGCAATTGGTGAATCAGCCTACAGACTGGCCAAACAAGATTCTCATGGGCATGCTTTTAAACTGACAGTAAGCAGGTGGCTCAATAGAAGTCATTCCAGATTAAAGGATCCTGTTCCACTCAGAGGGGAGTGTGTGTGTGTGTGTGTGTGTGTGTGTTGTTTTGGTACTATAACTTGAACTCACAGCCTCATGCTCTCACTAGGCCTGTTTGCTCATGGCTGGCACTCTACACTTTGAACTATGCCTCCTGTCCCATTCAGAGGTTCTTTATCTTTTCTATGCTTCAGAGTCTTTTGGAAGTCTGTTGAAGTCATAATACTCCCTCTCAAAATAATGTTTCTAAAGTATAAAATAGAAATGCACAAAACTAAAAAGGAAGCCAATTATATTGGAATAAAGTTGTTAAAAGACCTTTTAAAATATGGGTGGGTTTTCATGTGTAATATGTCTTTTTATTATGCTGACAAGACCTAGTAGCAATTCTAAAAACTATTGTGACTTTGAAATGGTAGTGAATATAAATTCCATTTCCACAAGGCTAAAACAACTCCCACATGACATGTTTCTGATTTTGTCAGCCATGGGAACTGCTTGTGTAAATTACTAGGACTTTGTTTTCAGTGTTTCCCAACTATATTCAAAATTGCAAGAAATAGAAATGTTTAGTTAGAAGTCAGTAAAATAAACTTGTATCTTTCTCCCATCCATGCTCCTAGACCTTCAGATACCCAGACCAGAAACCTTTTATAACTAAATCAGGGCTACCTTACAGCCTCCGTGAGTCACCTGGGAATTTTCTAGCAACCTGTCTGGTCATCTGCACTTGCAGAGGGGAGCAACTAGCATCTGTTAGGTAATGACTAAGAGTATTTCTTAAAACGCCTGAAAAGCATATCAGCCCACCTCTGCTTCAGGAAGGCTGATACCAGAAATGGCTTTTATGGTCATAGAATTCAAGGCAGACACAAGAAAGGAGTGCAAGTACTGTACAAGCAACTTACAGATAGAAAGTCATTTTGTTTGAGTTAGCTTTTCATGGGACCTTCATCAGGGAATAAGGAAGCTTCTCCTCTCATTTCAGAGAAAAGGAGACAAGATTGGCGCACCTGAGGTCTGTGCTCCTTAGTAAAGCACCATACTTCCCAGGATAAAACTGAGATCCATGAGAACAATGAATCTGAATGTCATGAGGAGAGAGGTGGAGGCTGGCACTCAGAAGTGAACTATAGAAGCTCACTTTCCTGGCAGCTAATGCCAGAGCCCTTCCCCTCTAACCCAGCTGGGGTCAGGCCCCTCTGAACACTCTTCTTGACCGGCCATCCTTGGCCTGGATTGAGCAAGAATCTTGCTAAAGAAGTAAGTTTAGTGAGATTGCCCCCACTGTGTATATATGATGTAATTTCTCATCTACACCTTTAATATCAAAATCTCTCCTGCCTCTCTTTGAGTGGAATCCTGTTAAGCCAGCTGACCAGGATTTCCCTCTCTCATCCCTGCTTTTCTGTTGGTCCTCAGCTATCTTCACAGTGTTTGGTTTAGTTTTTCTCCCCTACTACAATAGTCTTGACTCTTATGGGAATGGTCTCCAATAAAGTCTTCCTTACTATTTCAACAGGTGTCCAAATAATTTTTCTTTAGCAGTCAAGACCATGCAGTCCTTAAAATGGAAAGGTGGCACCAGCATGGTTGGAGAGACAGTATGATGGGAAATAGCCTTGCAGAGAGCATTGCTAGGCTCTGGCTGAGCTGAGTGTCAGCTCAGAGGCTTCCTGCAAGAAGACTCTGTGCATAACAGAAGCAAAGGGTCAAGGGCAGCTGTGTCCCAAAAGGAAGTAGCAACAAAACACACAAACCCCAGGATAATTCTCCATTCACCTCCAATTCTCTATTGTCCAACCGTAAATAACTGAGGCACCGCTGCCTCATGCCTGTAATCCCAGCTACTCGGGAGGCTAAGATCTTAGGATCATGGTTCAAAGCAAGACCAAGCAAAAATGTCCGTGAGATTTTTATCTCCAATAACCTGCTTCTGCCCCCACAAAAGCCAGAAGTGGCACTGTGGCTCAAGTGGTAGAACACTAGCCTTGAGTAAAAGAAGCTCAGGGACAGCACCCAGGCCTTGAGTTCAAGCCCCAGGACTGGTGAAAGGAGGAAGGAAGGAAAGAACAGAAGGAGAGGGAGGTGAGGGAGGGAGGGGGGAGGGAGGGAAGGAGGAAGGAAGGAAGGAAGGAAGGAAGAAAGAAAGGAAGGAAGGAAGGAAAGAAGGGTCGATCCTTGTGGAATAGGCCATAGCCTCTCTCCACAAAAGGCATTTCTCGCCATCAGTAGCAGGGACTCAACACTAGATTTTGTTTGAAAGAGTGTTATATTTATTACACCAGGTGCTGAGGAACAAATCTATACGAGCTGTGTGTAAGTACATATCTCCACATTTTGAGGCTCTCCAGTTAATGTCTAGTGAAAGAAGCAGAAGGCTTGTCTTTCAAGGGGGCTGAGGGAAATGATCCATGCTTTTCTTGTTTCATTGAATTGCAATCTCTTCTGCATCTCATACTATTTATGTTTGGATTTTTTTTCCAACCAGTGTCACCCAAATGTGAAATCCTTCGTTCTCTGTTATCCAAATTGCTGAGAAATGAAGGGACTGTAATCCACATATTAGCTGAGGTTCTTCGTATCCTTGAAAGTCTAGTTAGATGAACTTGCAATAGCTTCTACTTCATCCTCAATGTTGCCACACTAGATGACATATCTGGACTGATACATATCAGAAGTCTTGACCAAGGTTTAGGTTTTGTATGTGGATTATGTGTGTATGTGTGTGATGCTGGGAATTAAACCCAGTGTAAGACAAAACCTCTATATCACTGAGCCACCTTCCCAGCCCCAAAATTTCAATCCATTCTCAGGATGCTTATTTGCTGGACTTCACATGTTTTATATGATTTTTGCCCTGCACAATGTAGAACCAAATATGAAATTGCTACCCAGGTAGGCAACAAAATCCATAATGATCAGATGACCCCAATAGATCTACTGAATATGGAGGCCAGGGAGCGGTGGGCGGTGATAGGGAAGGGAAGTCGCTTCGTAGACAACCTAAGAGAACAGATGTCCCATTCCTCAGTGCTGTCAGCAGTGTCCTTCCTCCAGCTCTGTGTGTGTGTGCGTGTGTGTGTGCATGCATGCGTGCGTGCGTGTGTGTGTGTGTGTGTGTGTGTGTGTGTGTGTGTGAAGAAACCAACTCTTGGCCTGGTGCTCTTGCTCAATTTTATTTCACATGACTAGCACTCTACCATTTGATCCACACCTCTACTTCTGGCTTTTTTTTTCTGATTACTTGCAGACAAGAGTCTCTCAGGTTGTTTCCTGGTTCATTGAGGATAAGAGTCTTCAGATTTATCTGCCCCCTGTGTGTGCTCAGATCACAGCCTCCTGAGTAGATAGTATCACAGGAATAACCCCAGGCACTTGGCTTACTACCAGCTATTTTATCTACGTTTCTCCCCTGACTTTCTTTTTTTTTTCTTTTAGATCAAGCAATACACCCATCTCCAATGATAACCCCTAACCTCTAGTCAAAACTTAACCAGTTTCCCATTAAATTTTTTAAAAGACAATTAGAAACACAAGTAGCAATATATCTGTGTATCTGTGTGTGTGTGTGTGAGAGAGAGAGAGAGACAGAGAGAGACAGAGAGAGAGAGAGAGAGAGAAAGAATGTAACATATTGGTTGGTGGGAGACCTGCATCTCTCATATATCCAGTTCCTAGTTCTTTTGTCAGATTCTTTTTTTTTTGTCTTTTATTTTATTTTTTTTTGGGGGGGGGTCTGGTCATGGGGCCTGAACTCTGGGCCTGGGTGCTATCCCTCAGCTCTTCAGCTCAAGGCTAGCACTTTACCACTTGAGCCACAGCAACACTTCCGGCTTTTTCTGCTTATGTGGTGCTGAGGAATCGACCCAGGGTCTCATGCATGCAAGACAAGTGCTCTACCACTGAGCCACCTTCCCAGCCCTGTCAGATTCTTTTTGTTGTAGTTGCTGTCCTTCTTTTGGGGGTTTTTGTTTGTTTGTTTGCTTTTTGGCAGTTCTGGAATTTGAACTCAGGGTTTCCTACTCACTAGGCAGTTGCTCTTAACATTTGAGCCACAGGCCCAGGCCTGGCAGATTCTTTCCTACTTTGCCTTACACCTCTGTATTTTCCTCGTATGTCACCTCAAATACCTTCAATCCACCCCAATACTGATACTTTGTGTTTTAGATTGTCCCTGAAACATACTGCAATACTGTCAGTTAAGAGTAAGGGACAGACATTCTACTCCAGCATGGTCCCACAAACAAAACCAAATTTGGAGCAGCTTATTCTTACAAATTCTCAGGCCATTTTCATGGCCTATGGAGCACTGACATGCTCACACAGCCGCGGATGGCATTCTTGGTTATTTCCACCTAGAACCTTTTTTGACACCATTTACAAAGACCAAATGTAGGCCTGCAATCCCACTCTTGAGCATATGCATAATAGAAATATGTTTTCCCCCAAGAGATATGCAGAAAATGTGAATAGCCTCAGTCATCTTAATAGTCACAAAGTGAAATCCATTCAAATAGCTGTCAAAAATAGAATAGACTATAAATGGGTGAATGAGACATGGAAATAAATGCAACTATAAACAACATGGATAGATCACACAAACATCACTGAATGGCAGAAGCCTGGCGCAAGAGGATATATGCCATAGGCTTCCACTTTTAGAAAGTTCAAAATAGCCCACATTAATTCAGTGTTAGAAATCATTAATGACTCCTAGATTAGTGACCTGAATAGTGAGAATAGCTTCTGGAATCTTGCAATGTATCACTTCTTGATCTACATCTAGTGTGACAGCTATCTTTGAATATTAGTCAAGCTATATGCTCATTGTCTGGGAACTTTCTTGTGTGGCTGTGTGGGTCCTAGGACTTGAACTCAGGGCCTGGGCACTGTCCCTGAGCTTTTCTACTCAAGGCTAATGCTCTACCACTTTGAGCCACGCCTCTACTTCTAGTTTTTGGTAGTTAATGGGACGTAAGGGTCTCACAGACTTTCCTGCCCTGGCTGACTTTGAACCATAATCCTCAGATCTCAGCCTCCTGAAAAGCTAGGATTACAAGTATGAATTACCTGCACCTGGATATTTGGGGAACTTTTATGTTTTTAATTTTTCTCAATGTTTATTCTTTTACTGGCAGCCAATCCTAGGGCCCGTGTAGGTTAAGTAAATGCTCTACCCTTGTGCTACATTCCCAACCTTGTATGCTTTGTTAAGACTTGTTACAAAGCATAGCTTCAATCTAGAAGTTTATAACTACCTATTAAAAGAAAAAAAAACTTTTCTTAGGCTAGTTACTACGTGTGAGTCAAGAGTCAGCAGTCATGGTAGCCCTCTAACCTTTTTCTTCTCAGACCTAGCTTCCCTGGGGAAGTTTTTGCTTTGCTTTCTCCTAGTACCAGTCCTTTGGAAATAACCTGAGTTAATATAAGTTTGAATGTGGGACAACATGCCAGACATGTGTGTACATTGTGAAGCCTTTAATCCATTGGACAACATGACGGGGATTCATGAACTGTAAGATTTTCTGATGGGTATAAAACCAACACAGACAGGAGATTCTTGACATGAAGGTGGACCCTTCATAGCATGGCCTCATCACTATCAAACACGCACAATCTCCAGGCAGGTGAGGAAGAAGTCGGGCCATTTCATGCCCATAGAAACTGGACAAGCCTTAAAAGAGACTGGGCAAGCTTCCATCGAGAGTGAAGGCTGTGCATGCTCCATTTCCTGCCCTACAATGCGGAGCAACCGTAGTGCTAGATTATATCTATCTTGTGAATTTGCTTGTCAGACCAAATGTATTACCAGTGTGATAATGGAACCATGTCCTAGCCTCCAATAAAATGTCTACTTAAGAAAAAATTCCTTTGGCTACTCTTGGCAAAAGACTATTTGCACTGATCATATCTTCTGCATGGTCTCCAAGTTCTTTCCATTTTGGGCTCCTCCTCCCCATTGACTTCCTGTTGTCTCTTTTTTAGGACTCTTTACCCAGTTCCTAAACCTCCAGTTAATTTCCTAGGCAAAACTACTTAAAGTGGCACTATCTCACTTCAAACCATTCACAGAGCCCTCATGTCAGTAACAAATATTGAGACTGGTTGCAAAACACAGTCCCACCCAGGAGAAATAATGTGAATACTTCTTAAATATAGGCAGCCAAAGATTTATCTTTATCCACAAATTATCTGGCATTTTAGTTACCTAAGACCTAGCTCCATTTGTTCTTTTTTTTGGGGGGGGGGAAGTCCGGTCGTGGGTCCTAAACTCTGGGCCTGGGCGCTGTCCCTCAGCTCAAGGCTCAAGGCTCAAGTCTAGCGCTCTACCACTTGAGCCACAGCGCCACTTCTGGCTTTTTCTTTTTGCTTATGTGGTGCTGAGGAATCAAACCCAGGGCCTCAGGCATCCAAGGCAAGCGCTCTACCACTGAGCTACCTTCCCAGCCCTGCTCCATTTGTTCTTATCCCGAGTCTTCTCCTATTTGAAACTTTCCTGAGGTGTTAAATCAAAAGGAATAGAGCTTGCCCAAAACTACCAATGGTCAGTCACTCTTAGCTAAGAATGGCTTGTCTCTGGGTGTCATTCATTTCTCTGTACTGTACCTGTAATTGGTGTTAGATTTTTTGGGGGGGTCCAGTCGTGGGGCCTGAACTCTGGGCCTGGGCTCTGTCCCTGAGCTCTTCAGCTCAAGGCTAGCGCTCTACCACTTGAGCCACAGCGCCACTTCCGACTTTTTTTCTTTTTGCTTATGTGGTGCTGAGGAATGGAACCCAGGGCCTCATGCATGCAAGGCAAGCGCTCTACCACTGAGCCACCTTCCCAGTCCGGTGTTAGATTTTTCAGTGTTCATTTTGGTTGTTTTGGGGAGGGTTGTTATTGTCTTTCTGTCACTCTTCATCAGGGAGAAGGCTCAGGAAAAGAGATGTGACAGTCTCTGAAAGGTGTCAGCAGCTCAGGACCTATGAAAATCATAGAACATATTCTCCCAGAACCATCATAAACTATGAGACAATACACAAATAGAAGATCCTTATTGTCAATGCTGACTGTAAATACATGTGTGCTTTCTGCACATCTTCCTACAGTTCTTCTGAAGTCCTCAGGATGTCAGATTCAGTCATGAATTGTTCCAATAATCAGTACATGAGAAACTATGAGTTGAGACTCCGCATTTCTAGACTTCAAAAATAACAGTACTTAATGACACATTTGGATATTTTATTTCATCTTTTTTTGGAAAAAAAACAAGTATTTTACAGAAAATGAGGCACTTAGTCTGGCAAAATGAAGCTTCTTTTGTAATCCAATATTATATACGCAAAGGGTAAAGTCTTAGAACTGAAAATCAGGTCATGAATATAACAACAGGTACCACTGAAAAGAAATCTGAGTCCACAGCTATATTTCCCTGAATATGCACAAATGTTATCAAAAGGGAAATTGGCTTAAGTTCTATTATTGTTTTAAAAACTGGAATGCAAAAAAATGTGTCCAAACTAATTAGATATGTGCAAAAGATTTTTAAAATAATACAGGGGTATTATAAAAGACATTTCCATGCCAAGAAAAATACAACGAAATACTTATTTTCAAAAGAATAAAAGACATCTCCTGAATGTTCATATTCATGTGATTCCTAAAGGTATGTTTTCTATAAAGATCTATTCAGCACAAAGACATGAAATTCTGCGAAGGCTTTTTTAATTCCACAAGTTGGCAGAATCTACTGGTGTCTTCTATGCATAGATCTCTGAAGAAAGGAATGTCAATTAGTTCTCTTTAAGAAAGAAATTTCCTTGGTCTAGTGAAAAGTCAACTTTCCTACTCTTAATATTCTCAAGGCTATTTTCATGAAGAGCAGCCACTGGAAAGGCTAGCTTGCAGTTTTTCTCCTTTCTTCACACATAGAACATAAAAGGTATTTCAGAGGAGAATTCGAAGCCCACCTCATACCACTGAAAAACTACTGTCTGAATATTCGTAAAACAGTTTGAAATTGTGCTCTTTGCACTGGGTCAGAGAGTTCCCCAGGGATGACTCCACCCATGATCTTCTCTTGTGGCAATCCGACCAGGTAATCCTCCAGTTGGCTTTCCGTTCCAAGTCACCAGGTTTCTGCAATCTCTGCGAGAACCTGCAGCAGCTCAGCAAATGTCGGACGGCCTTCAGGGTTCTGGAAAAGGGAAAGTGGAGGTGATCAGCTGTGCAGCACTTAGATGCTAGAGGTGGTACTTGCAGTCAGAGACTCAGTTCCAAATTGCTTCTCCACAAAGGGAAGGAAAAGGCATCTTGACAAGGCGTAAGTGTAAAAATCTAAGAGTAAAATACAATAATAAAAGTAGCCAGAGTGCACGAACTAACCAAGTGTGTCTATTTTATTTGGGAGCTGGCTGCCCAGGCAGGCTTTGAGCTCGGATCCTCAGATCTCAGCCTTCTGAGTAGCTAGGATTACAGGCATGAGCCACCAGTACCTGGCTCCATATTTAGATGAATTAAAATTACACAAATGTGTAAGTTCCATTCTTCAGCTACACCAACCCACGTTTTAAGTCCTCCACAGCCGGGGGCTCGCATACTGGGACAGCACAGATACACAACTTTTCTATCTTTGCAGGAAATTCCAGTGGATTTCACCACTCTGGAGATCTATCTGGATGATTTTGACATGTATGAGGTCAAGGAAGAAGCTGGGAGACAGCAAGGATTTAGAGATAAGCCCCTAAGCTCATCTCCAGATATTTACTAGGCCTGACTCCCTCTACAAGGAAAGATTTCACTTAGGAAGCAAAAGGCACGTTTTCAGCACAAACTTTGCAGATCCTAATGCACAGGCGGTCCTATCTTTAGTTTGTGTCCGCAAAAGTCTCTGACACAGAGCCAGGGATTAGAGCATTTTTCCTATGTCACCCATGGATGTAGTTTCGTTCTGACTCCATGAAGAAGAAGGGATGGCACTGTTGGCATCTTTGAAATCCATAGAAAATAGGAACTACACAAAGCTCTCACTGAGATTAGAACAAGACACCACCCACAGGGGTTTATAATCACAGGGCATCAATAAAAAGGACAGAGAAGAAGCTGATGGGAGCCCATTTAAGACTTTTAATACTTGAAGAAGAAATTGTAGGCTTTGTCAAGGAGCCTGAAGTTCTGCAGGTAAAGCCTACACCAAGTGTTTATCAATGGTAACATAATCATGTTTGAGTTGAGAGGCACCTCAATATTGGGGGTCAAATTATAGGCAAAATCAATTTTTATAAACAAACTCATCAACATAAACCCAAACAGTATCTTAATCTAATTTCCAATGACCTATGAGACTAAGGTCACTTACTCGGGTTCATCTTAGCTGCCCCTGCCCCTTCTCTGTTTCATACCCATAGACACATAAAAACTCAATAAGTATTTTATGCACATGTACATGTTTATTGTATCATAAATATATATAGAAGGTCCTCAACTTATGATGGGTCTCCTCCAATAAACCCATCATAAACTGAAAATAGCCTAAGTCAAAAATGCATAAGGAGCCAGGAACACTGGTGGCTCATACCTGTAATCCTAGCTACTCAGGAGGCTGAGATCTGAGGATCATGCTTCAAAGCCAGCCTGGGCAGGGAAGACTTTATCTCCAACTAACTACCAGAAAACTGGAAGTATAGTTGTGGCTTAAAGTGGCACAGCACTAGCCTAAGCAAAAAAGAGCTTAGGGATATTACCCAGGCCCTGAGTTCAAGCCCCACAACTGACAAAAAGAAAAGTGAGAACTCCTAATGCACTAAACATAATAACTTAACCATTGAGTGTGCTGTAGAGTATTGGTTGTTTATTCCTGTGGTCATGTTGCTCACTGGGAGCTATGGTTTACTGCCTGCACTCAGAATTCCAAGAAAGAATGAAGGATGCCTTATATATAGCTAGCCAAGGAAAAGATCAAAAATTTAAATATGGTTTCCACTCAAAACGAATCACTTTTGACCACTGTAAAAATTGAAATTTGAAAGTCAATTATCCCACAATGACCTTGATGGAGGTAGGTAAGCAGAAAAGGAACAGGATTTCAATGAGGGCCAGAGAATAAAAGCAGCACCATATCTGAGTGCATTTTCCAAACATCCTTATCTACTACATTAGGTCCCCAAGCTCAGTCCCAGTTGGCCAGGATTGAGGGCCAATAATTATTAGCATGGTGAACAATAGTTCCTCAATAAAAGTTATGCAGAGACCTCATCTATAATCTCATCATAGCTGTGGTTTCATTACACAATTCCTTTTGAGTCACCATCTTTATTAGCTATCACGATCTCCCATCCTCTACTTCTTAAAAAACCAATTTCTTGCAAAAACTCCAACTATTTTGTGCATATCCTTAGCATTTCCATTACATTCTATCCATAAAAGTGCCTAAGACCTGGGACTTTGGATACTTGTTTTCAGGGTGAAGCTGCCTATCTTCGATCTCCTAGGGGGTGAACTTTCACTTCCAATTCAACCAATCTCACTCTGTCAGCACTCCTGTTCATTCCTGAACTTCCTTTGGCAAAACCATAACTGTCATTGGTCTCCACTGACAATATGCACCATCTGTGTGTTCCTGAGCTATTTACATTGAGCCATTTACATTGTTATTGCAAAGATTTTCCTAAAACAGCTGTTTGCAGCTAACAGCTTCCTTAACAAATTTTTATGTCGTTCAAGATTCCTTGTGGAGCAATTAGTCATAAATCTTTTCATACATTGGGAATCTTTACAAATTAAATATCTCTGATGAAAATGAACAATCACACTCTGGAAATATTGACTTTTCCAGGGTCTGTGCATTGGGGATCAGTGGTGGATTTTTGTTTTCTTTTCTTTTCCTTTCAGGCAGGAGAAAAGTTCTCAAGTTGTGATTTTTTTTTCTAGGCTTAGGCTGTCAGCTACAAAGAGAACGGAGCTCTCAAAATAACAGAGGAGTCTAGTAAAACTGAAGGGTGTGTTGAATCTGTGCCCCAAAAAGCAGAAGTGAGACAGAAACCCTTCTGGCTATGTAAACTCTGGCATTTTTAAGTTTGGCATTTCAACCAAAGATGAAACTGAGATCCCAAGAGATTATTTCCCCAAATGAAGGTTCCTGGCACCTGGTCCTTCATTTCTATTCTAGTATAACCTCTCTATCAGGAGTCTTAAGTGACACAAAGAAAAGAAACACATTACATATAGCCTTAGAAAAGCCAGACAAATGAAAGTGAAGTAAATTAAAAAAATAGCATTCTGGGGGCTAGGAATGTGGCTTAGTGGTAGAGTGCTTGCCTAGCATGCATGAAGCCTTGGTTTGATTCCTTAGTATCACATAAACAGAAAAGGCTGGAAGTGGTGCTGTGGCTCAAGTGGTAGAGTGCTGGCCTTAAGCACAGAGAGGCTCAGGGACAGAGCCCAGGCCCTGAGTTCAAGCCCCACAACCGACAAAAAAAAAATAGCATTGTTCCTTTCCGATCTGGAAGTTTCACAAGCCTACTACTACCAACTTACTCTACCAACAGGTCCCTAAAGGCAATAAAACATTGAGTCACTGACATTTTAGAAACATCAAGAGCTTCCACAAGAACCAATCTGGAAACTGAGTTTCTTGGATTGAAAGGCCACTGTGAAAAGCAAAATGGATTCATGATTCTGCGGCAGGAGTTTCAAATCGAAATAGCGCCCCTGGTGTCAGGTTATTATCAAGAAACAAGTTTTGTTGCCCTAATTGAATCATGGGTACTGAAAGTGACAATCAGGTATGCTCTTGAAAGCTGACACTGCCCACTGGAAAAGGAAAGGACACTAACCTCATGCCAGCAGCTGTACATGACCTTGTATATGGACATGGGTGCCAAGTAAGGACGATAGAGCCGGAAGCCTGAAGAAATCGCTTCCACTACTTGCAGGTTTGACTTGTTTTCAAAAGGCATTTTTCCTTCTGTAAAAACTTCCCACATTAAAACTCCTGCAAATAAAATGCACACACACACACACACACACACACACACACACACACACAATGAGGTTAGAGAGAAATGGTTAGTTGGAATTGAAATCACTGTTTGCTTCCAACTACAAAGCCTTCTTTTTTTCCTCCAGCCTTCATATGAATAACTGGAATGAGAGACTTTCTAGGGAGGAGGTAGAGCTGCACACCTGAGCTTTTGAATAGAATCGGAACTTGGAAGTAATCCCAGGAAAAATGATACCTTTCCTTTTCTATGGGTCTTGATGGCCTTTCTATTAGAAGGCAATCTTGTGGTGTTTTTACCTCTAGGTATGGCTCATGTTCCCACACCTTGAAACCAATGAATCTTCTTAGCATTCCATAGAAATAATAGATTTGTGAGAACCTCTGCTGCCTGCAAAGACTAGCGTTTCTCAGCCACTAGAGGTCCTCCTCCACCTCCACCACCTCTCGAGGACTGGTCTGATGGGTAGCTAGCTAAAGCTCTGTACATAAGTAGGTGCTTAGTAATCATTTTTTGATAGGACAGTTAAACTCCTTCAGATACTTCCAGTTTGAGTTCATTTAATTACTCCCTAGTTCTATGGGTATTTATTTGGTATGGGTTAGAGACAAGACCTTGTCCAGGTAAGAAGAGAGACAAGCAAAATGCAGGCATTCTAATTGTTCTATTACCACATGAGGAGATCTTGAATTACAATCCATATGGTCTGTAACAGAGCTTAAAATTTCACCTGATGACACTATGATAAATGAGTGGAGAACAAATCAGATCAATGAGATCAGCTTCATCATATTTGGGACAATAAAATTCATATTCTCATGAAAGCCTAGATGTCTCTTCAATCCTAAAAGCCATCTAGGAAGTTCTTGATGAAAAGCAATAGACTTTTGCACATTTATTACCTAGTTTTGAAGGATCAACTCAAATAACTATGTTGCACTTCCAACTACAGTTTCTCTTTCACTTTCACCCAACATAAGTGTTGATCAATAAGTACATGCCAAGGAAGCCTATCCCTAAGTTCTATCCAAATTAAAAGTAATGAATGATTGAACTAGTTCCAAAACCCATGTCCTACACTTAAGTTATCATGAGAAGAGTTGAAAATAGCTAAACTGCTTAGTAGTTAAATAATGTTTACTAAATACACTATGCTGATATAGAATCATTCTTCCTTCAATCCTCTTTGATATGAGGTAGTTGGTTGACTTTATTTTCTAGATCAGTAGATTCTTTGTTATAGTTTTACAATGAGTGATCAGCGGTAAAGAAAAAGATCCAAAAGAAAGACTAATATAAGAAGTATAAGACACTAGTGGCCAAAAACAATTTGGATGTGAAAAATAGCAAGGTTATAAGAAGATTCTTTAGAAGCTGGAATATAGTAAGAAATCAAGATTAAAAGAAAAGATTGTTGTGTTTAATCAAGCTCCACAAAAACATCAAATGTACTTACCAAATGACCAGACATCTGATTTACTGCTATATTTGTTGAAATGAAGGACTTCAGGAGGAGACCACCTGATTGGGAACTTGGCTCCAGAAGAACTGATATATTCATCATCCAAAACATACCTAGAGCCATCAGATTTGAATGATTTACTTCAAATCCTTTTAGTTAACAGAGAATTGCTTAAAATATAAAGACTAGATATTTTTCCCCCAAAAAAGATTTGGTACACCTGTTCTCATTCACAGTGTAAAATTAGTGTTTACAGTGGTTCCTCTTCAAACCAAGTGTCTCTGTACTTATTTTCATCGAGTCTCAGAAAACTTTATTTGTTTTTCAGACTAAAATATGGCCCATTGCCAATGCTCAGTAGTGAGGATTCTGTAAAGAAGCATATTGTATGCTGTAGCAATCACAGTTATAAAATGAAAGTGAAAAATATGCCATTCTTCTTGCACAAGAAATAATGGATTCAAAGTCAGATACCATATTTTCTTTCATGTACATACTTTTGTGGTGGCAAAGATAAGAGAGAAAATAAAAGTATATAAATGTCATAATCCTGATATAAAAATATCTCTAACACTTTACAATGGTCTTTGTAAAAAAAAAACAAATTGGAAACAACCATCATCTCCTTAAAAATGAACAGAAATATGAAAGCTCTTATTATTTTGAAAATTGTAGACAGAAAATTTCAATTATAGGAATGTGGAGAGAAGAGACAACTAACTTAGGCCTGTTGCTTTTTTGAGTATACTGGAGAGTATTTTAAAATATTTATTAATGCTGGCCCCACACAGCCACTGTTTACCACACATATTCTATCTAACTTCACCTTTAAGTCATCCATTACTGAAAAAGAGATCATTCTACTTAGATGAAGAATGAATATAGGAAATAAATGGGGCAAAGCTGTTCTCCATAGATTTGGAATTCCTATAGTTCAGAGAAGGACTAAGAAGCAATTTAGGGAAATAAGTCTTAAATAAGGAAGCTTTTTATCATCATCTGTCCATCTAGAAAGAAAACAAAAAGTCCAGGAAAGAGAAAGGGAGAAATGAAAGGGAAAGGGAAAGAATACTAGACATGGATTATTTGCTAAATGGAGGGAGGGCCTGTGCCTTGTACGCTCTAAGGGCTTCCCAGGTCATAGGGGACGGCAGGAAGCTTCCATCCCATGTGACCTTGGCATAACTCAAGGTCAAAAAATATTGCTCTCTTTCTAGGTAGAGTACCAAGAAAGACAGAAAGCTTTGGAAGAACAAATAAATGGCTGTGGATGCGTCTATGTGAGTGGAACCTTAGTTAGCCTGTGTAGATTTCTAATCACAGAGAAGACTAATTCCCCCACACAGAAATCTGAGGTGAATCAGATGTTACCTGTGTGGTTGGCCAAACACATCCAAGACAAGGCAGTGGCTACAATGATGTCAGCGTGCACACATTCCAATGAGAACAGACCAGCCCCTTCCCAACAGTGCTTCTTTAGATGCCCCCCAAACTGAGACCAATGCTGAGGAAATTCAGGGTTCACTAGGACTAAGTTTCTGCTACTCCAGAGAAAAAAGAACACCCAGCGTTTTGAACATAGTTTTCCTTTTACTTAAAAAAATATACATTTATCAGAAAAAAATGCTTTCTTAGTCATACACATATGAATAGACTGACTTGTTCATTTTAAGGTCTACCACAATTTTAAAGATAAATATCTGAAACAAAAAGATGAGAATATCTCACAGAGACCATCTGCCTTGTAGCTAAAATTCTCAGATTTTCCAAACTTCAGAGTAAGCCAGTTTAGTCATGAAACTACACTAGCATTTTCCCCAGAGCAAGCACACACAGCTAGTAGTGTCATCAGCAAGTCAATAGACAAATAGCTTATGAGTAGACATGGTATATCTAGCTACACATCAATATGGCATACCTGGTCATTCCAAAGTCTGAAATTTTTACTATACACGTAGAACTGACCAAACAATTCCTTGCTGCCTATAGAAAGAAGAAAAGAATACACGTTTGAATATAGGCTTTTCTTTGAAGACCTTTTTTAACCCCCCTCTTCTTAGTTTATTTGAGACCTGCATTGTCTATCTCTGTGGACAGACATGTGATCTTCATGTTGACAACTATCAGTGAGTAATACATATATAAATACATATGTATAAATTATATCTGTTATTTATCATGCATATTATATATCATAATATGATATAACATTATATTATATACAAATACATTCTTATGTAGTATATATCTGATTTCATAATCTTAGTGTGATGAGTTTTAATGATTCATCAATGTAATAAAATGTTCAAAATAATGAAACTTTTACTTTTAAAACGTTTACTTTTTCTCAAGAAATATTCTTGATAAATGTCTCTGAAAAAGCAATAGTATGCTGAACTCCATACTGGCCAGGCACTGTTTGTGTATTTGCACTAAGAATTTGTGCAATCCTTCTAACAGACCACATGAGGGCTCAGCTACAGTTAACCTCTCCTTGCCGGTTATATAGCTTGTCCAGGGTCACACAGCTTGTAAGAAACAGAGGCAAGCTTTCAACCTGAGAATTTCCTTCTGGAGTCATGAGTCTCAACTTCAACTATAGATGGGACTCACCAGAAAAAACAATTGAAATATTGATGCTTTGCTTAGAGAGAGCTAGAGATATGGTTTAGTGGTTGAGTGCTGAAGATGCTGATTTAATTGGTCTGGGGTGTGGTCTGTGTTGTAAGTTTTCTCAAAGCTCCCAAGTGATTCCAACACACAGCAAACTTTGATGCTCAAATACCTTTGCTCTGCAACCTGTGTTCTTAGCAGGCTGCAAGGCAGAAGTTTAAACCTTGATCTCGTAGTATACATGTAGTCAAATGTAACCAATGAATTGTTATATGAAGCAGTGAACAGTACCATGAGAATTCCAAGTCACACCAAGAATAATTTTTAATGCCAGAACCAATATAACTGTGCCTCCCCTTTTCTCCCTAGAATATCTGGCTTAAATGAGGAATATTGTAATTGATCACTCTGGGTCATATAGGATCCAAGCACAGAGTTATTTCCAGGTATTAAAGGTTTCTTAAAAAATTCTTTTTTAAAACCAGTTGTTTAAGGATACAGGTGGA
>NW_012267224.1:24156328-24174260 GCF_000151885.1 Dipodomys ordii
GCTGGGAAGGGATGGGAAGGGTAAACAAAGGAGGAGGCTGCAATGCTTGGTAAGAAATTACGCATTATCCTGCCCATGCAATTGTAACCCCTCTGTACAGTTTGTTCACAAATAAAATAAAATAAAATTTAAAAAAAAATTCTTTTTTTGTAGTGTACTTTTTAGGGGTTACAGTTACATGAGTAAAGTAATGAGTACATTTCCTGTCGAGCATTGTTACCCCCTCCTTTGTTTTTCCCCTACCATCCCTTCCCTCTCCACCTCCCCAACTCCCCCCAACAAAGTTGTAAAGTTTGTTTTCAACATAGTGTCTTGTACATCTCATTGTTACAATGAGTCACCTTATTTTCTTATAGAATTCTTAATTTTCATTTGAGTTTAGTTTTAGACTTAGAAATGAAACATGCAGGTAAATAGAAAGAATAGCATAAATATCTTGAATAACCATAAAACAAACCAAAAGTGTTATTCAATGGGAGAAAGCAAGACCAGGGAATCAGTGCTGTTAGCATTTGATTTGGGGCAAGTTAGTCATTTTTTAAAACAGGAATGCTCTTTGAGCATTACAGCAAAGAATGGTCTAGAATTTCTAGCTTCCATCTGTGATAGTAAAAATGTCCTTTGCCATACTCTTAGAAGCAAGCCACTGTCACAGGAAGGTCCAGCCCTGCTTGAGAAACTTCTACCTACACTGCTGTTATTTCTAGAAACTAGCAGAGTGCTAAGTATAATATTTACTAGGCCTTGGATGCATATCTGATTATTGGGAATTAAAGGGGAAAAAAGATAGAAGGAAAGGGAAAAGAAAGAAGCAAGGGAAGAAAAGAAAGGAAAGAAATCATTTTGGCTAATTGCTTGGATAGGTGATTAATAAGTTCCAGGCATACTTAGAGTGAAAATTTACATGGTTAAAGCACTAAGGGGCAATTACAAATAAAATTCCTGGGGGGTGGGATATAACTCAGTGGGAGAGTTGTTTCTCTTAGGCAAAAGGCCCTGGGGTTCCATTTCCAGCATCACTAAAAAATATAAAAAATACTTTCACAAGAAATTGCATGAATAGAAAAGTATTTTCAAATTAAGCCAAGGGATATATTCTTTGAATTATTGAAAGTGATTGTACGTCCCTCTGAAGGTAGGTATAATACATAGAATGCAAGTGAACTTACACAACACTTACTAAATCTCTGTGAATATAGCAACTCTTCTCCAGATACTCCATCCCTTCGCATATATCCTGGCAGACACTCAGCAATGTTTCCCTTCTCAGCTTTCCTTTTCTCTCCTTGAGATAGTTCAGCAGGCAGCCATTTTTCATGAACTCCGTCACAATATAAAGGGGTTTCTGCTGGATACACACCCCATAAAGCTGAACTAGCCTTGAATGGGATAGTTTCCTGTTGAAGAAAATTGGGTTTGAATTGTTTAAATAGGGACACAGGTGGACCCATTGCAACAATGAGATGTACAAGGCGTTAGGTCAAAAATGGAACTTTACAACTTTGGTGGGGAGGGGAGAAGGGATGGTAAGGGGAAACAAAGGAGGAGGCAACAATGCTTGATAAGAAATGTACTCATTACCTTGCCCGTGTAATTGTAACCCCTCTGTACAGTATTTTCATAATAAAACTTTTTTTAAGATTAAAAAAAGAAAATTGGGTTTGTGTTTCAAAACGTTTGAACAATGTGGCAATGATATCTTCTCCAAGTCAATTTCATCTCCAAGATAAGGCAAACATCAACCTAACCACAGAGAGTCAAGCAGTTTCCTTTCCGCTTTATGCATTGAGAAAGTGGGGTCAGGGTTTGAGCAGCACTTCTAAAGTCATCGTCAATGAAGACTTGTTGTTTCGTAATCCTTTTGCTTTTCATTACTACTTCTCCTGGCTCTGGTCTCAGAATTCCTGATCCTTGAATCCCAACCTTCCTGTATGTAACCCTGACATAGAAAATTCTAGACATACAAGAAGGAGGAGGAAGTGATTGATTGATATAGAAAATTAAATTCTAAAGCCAGGAGCCTGTGGCTCATACTTGTAATCCTAGCTACTCGGTAGACTAAGGGCTGATAATTGTGGTTTAAAGTCAGCCAAGGGAAGGAAAGCCATCCATGAGACTCATCTCCAATTAACCAGCAAAAAGCTGGAAATGGGAATGTGACTCGAGTGGTAGAGCACTATCCTTAAGCAAAAAGGCTCAGGGACAGGGTCCAGGCCCTGAGTTCAAGCCCCAGACTGACACCTACATGCACGCACGCACGCACTCACAAACACACACACACACACACACACTAACTCTAAATAGTAAAGTCACCTAACATGAAATTTTTAGACAAAGTTGGAGATTTAAAACATTTACCAACATGAAAAATTGCCGTATATTTACTAATTACATACACACCAAGAATCTTCCAATGTTGCCTGCTAAAATCTTTTAGCCTTAGAGACTTCAGAAGTTGATTGCTTCTTCTGTAAGTGGTAACACTGAATCTCTAAAGGCCTTTTATGCTAGCCGATCTCCAGAGAAAAGCAATTTCAAATCAGTGCTAGCAATTTTAGATTTATATAATAAGCAATTCTCTCTTAGTCAAAGTACCTTAAAAATTCTTCTTCTCATTCATAAAGCTAAAATAAAATTGGTGACAAGGGCATATTATTTACCTTAAGATAATGTTTATGTATGAAGTAAATGCAAATATATGACAAATGGGGAGAAGAAACAGTCACAGAACTAAATACAGCTTCAACTTAGAAACTATAATGCATATAAACGTACTGATACTGTATAATATGCTGCCTGCTTTACCTTTCAAATTCATAATGTATGCTTTCACACATGTAAGATTCAGCAATCTTACATGTGAGTAGGTTAATGGGGAAAAAACAAGTCTCAAAATGAACACCCAGTTGTCATAAGAAATCCCTCAAGTGCATACCCACATGAAAGTGTTTGAGAATTGAAACATTATGATGCATTTGTTTAGCAAGACCACTAGCACAAACCTATGAGGGGAAAGGAAATAGACCCTCTTATTGAGTCATTCTAACAAGAGAATTATTTCTCATGGGCACAGAAAAAGCAAATAGCAAAAGTGCATTCCTCACTTTATTCCTCAGTCTATAGAAGTATATGTGATAAATAGCAGAGCAAATGTCATATTTATTATTTAAGTATTTTTTATTTTTTAAATTGTATTGTTAAGGTGATTTACAGGCAGATTATGGTTATGTAAATAAGGTAGTGATTACTGTCTAACTTTTTACCCCTTCCCTCATTTTTCTCCCTCTTTCCCTCCCCTCACAATCCCAAGTTTTACAGATCATTTCCAACATACTGTCTTGTGAATAAGTTCCACCATAAGTTCCACCTTTATCTTTTGTCTCACCATTTTGTTGTTCCCCTTCCCTTCCCTAGTTCAGATAAGCATATATATATACATATATATATATATATACATACATATATATATACAATATCCAGGGTACCAAAATTGAACACAGTAACAACAGAGGATAAAACATAGGGTGGAAGAAAAGTGAAGTCACATAGTACATTGAGAACAACAACAACAAAGACAAAGAAAAAAATCTTGTGTTCATGTCTTGGAGTTTATTTTGCTTAGCATCATCTTATCTGATCATATGTACTATGATCATGTAGCTATTGAGCTATTCTTCTCATCTGCTAAGATTATCCTAAATGTATACTAATTATTACAAATAAGGGAGACCATAGAACTTATGTTTCTTTGGGTCTGGCTTACTTCAGGAAATTTTCTTTTTTCTTAATAGAGACCCAGAAACACAATAAATCAAAGAAAGGTTGGACAAATGGGATTGCATGAAATTGCAGAGCTTCTGCATGGCAAAGGACATACCTAGCAAGATCAATAGCAAGCCCACAGACTGGGAAATCTTCACTAGCCATACAACTGTCAAAGGTTTCATATCTAAAAAAGCTATGTACATATAACCAGGTAAGATGATGTTAAGCAATATGAACCCCAAGATAAGGACACAAGTGGTTTTTTTTCTTTCTTGCTATTGTTTCTAATGTATTTATAATGTACCATGTAATTTTTTTGTTTCTTTGTGTATAACCCCTATTTTCACTGTATTTGATGTTGGTGCCCTGCATCTTGTATATATACTTCTCTAATTTGGGGAGGGGATGGGAAAAAATGCTTATATAGAGATGTAGGTTGACCCATTGTAACAATGAGATGCACAAGGCACTATGTTGAAAAATGAACTTTACAATTTAGGCTGGGGGTGGGGAGTGTAGTTGTGGAGGTTGGAGGGAAGAGATGGTAGAGGAAAAACAAAGGAGGAGGTAACAATACTTGATAGGCAATGCACTCATTGCCTTGCTCATGTAACTGTAGCCCCTCTATACAGTATTTTTACAATAAAAAATGTATTACAAAAAATAAATTCCCCAACAACAAATCCTCAAAGGAACAACTGCCCAATAAATAAGTGGGCTAAAGACTTAAAGGGAAACTTCTCTGAAGAGGAAATAAGAATAGCCAATAGACACATGAAGAAATGCTCAACTTCTCTAGCCATAAAAGAAATGCAAATCAAAACAGCATTGAGATTCCACTTCACCCCAGTTAGAATGGCTAAGTGTTTTTAGCCCTTTTGTTTCTAATATTGTCCTTGGCTAGCTAGTCCCTTGCCTTGATACTCTAGACAAGTGTCACAGTTTTAATTAATTTGAGAATACGCACAAGAGGATCTTTCTCAAATTAATACCCTATACTTTTGACCTTTCTCCTGAACTCCAGAATCAGCTCTCAAACCTGACCATTTGATGATCCTGACTATCTAATAGGCCTCTCAAATTAAACATGCCCAAAGCAGAATTATTTATATTTCCTCAAATCTATGCATTCTTCCCCATCTCAGCAAGTAGAACTCTCGGTGAATCTGCACACATTAACACCTTGGAATCATCTGTGTTCATTGTGTTTCCTCCTATCATCTGCTACATCCAATTTACTATGTCTCAATCACTTGACCTCAAAAAAATATGCTGAAACTTCTTCCTTTTATCCATCCCTGCCCTCAACCCATTCACCATCCTCTCTAGACCACTGCAGTAACTTCCAGTGCACTATTCCACCCCACCTTTGAAAACCAAATTAAGCTTCCTATTTTTTCTGATCCTCTAGTCTCCATAGGCCCAGACCCAGCCAGTCTCTTGTTTACATTCTCCTATTCTGTAGCCTGAGCCCTTACTTTTCTTCCATGTTTCACCGATCCTGTATTCGTTGGTGTGGAGCCCATCTCTCTCCCATTCCCCACTAGAACATATGCATAAAAATGCTTTATAGCAATTAGGAACTTTACCTATCTTTCTTATTGTTAGACTTTCAGAATGTAGAACAATGTCTGTACATACGCAGCAGCAGGAATTTTTTGAAGTAAATGTCCAAACAAAACAGGAAGGTGCCATTGTTGCTGTCTTTTATTTAACAAAGCCATAGAGATGCTGTGAAATCTTTGAGAAATTAACTATTTCTAATTACTATGGGTATTGTGTAGAAATTAGTAATACAATTTATATTTAAGCATGAATTATGATAAACAGTTCCGTTTTTCTTTTCTAAATATGCTGACTAAAAATATTATTACTGTAGTATAATTAATAAAAAGTATTTAACTAAGTACTAGGGGCTAAGAGTCCAATTAAAAACCTTTGTTGTTTACTACTCCTCTAGAAAAAACTTCAGAGAGGGGAAGTAAGAAAGACAAGGGCTTTGGCTTTTTCTCTTTTTCTTTTCTTTTATTCATCCTGTTTAATATGAACATAAAATAGTAAAATTTTCTTTCAAAAGTGAAATATTTTACTGTGAAGACATATGGAGTAGACATATGAATAAAATAAGATACATATTAAGAAGTCCTTAGGGAAATTAGGTGTACCTACGCATGCTTTCATTCCTGTTATTTATTCACAACATCCACTAACTGCACTGCTACTAATAAATTATTTCCAAAGATGGAAACTCATAGTTAAACCACTAACACAAAAGGTCCACTCAAGGCAGTGTAGTACTTTAATAATTTAAGGAAAATAAAGGACCCCTACTAGTCAAGGGTTATTTGTTTGTTTGCTTTGTTTTGCTTTTCTTTCTCCTTCTCCTATTAGCTAGCTGACCAGAAGCAACTTAAACTTTCTAACTTTGGACTTTTTATCATCTGTGAAATAGAAATGTACCCACCCCCCGCTTAATTCCAGTTAACATTATGTAAGATCATGTTCATGGTATATGATTCAAAAAGAAATGTAACCTAGGAAAAGATGTAATGGTAAAATTAGAAAGGTTAATACGATTTCGTGGACGGAAGTTGTGTGAGAGGAGCAGTGTGGTTTTCTTTCACTTTTCTAAACAGTCTAGAAGGCCAAAGCACAGATCTCCAGAGCAACATCCTTCGTTATAATGACTGAGAGCACAGGATGTATTTGAAGCTTTTCTTTCACTGTGTTACAAAAATCACCTAACATGATTGTGCAACAATATAGTAACAAGTATAAGGCCAGGCATTGATGAGTCTCTCAGTAAATGCTTGTTGTTTACTATGTTAAGATCATGGACTTTGTATCCAGACAGTTCAAGGTTTTGATTTCAATAGAAGTTGTAATTCTGGGAAGGTAGGTAAAGTACATAAGCTTTCTAAATTTCCTTTTCCTTTCACCAATAAAACTAAAGTCGTGGGATGTACCAAGTTGAATTATAGTAAAGACTCATTTATTTCTTCAAAAGCATTAATTATGATTTAGCACCAAGTATAGTCTACTCATTGTTTTAAGCACTCACTAAACTGACTAAAAGACAAATAAATGGCCCTCTTATTATGGTGTCCACATTCTAAAAGGGAAGAAAAGTAAAACACATGAAGCTTTGTAGTACTGACAAGTCTTTTTATGAAACTAGAATGAGGTAAAATAATAGAAAACATTTGGGCATTTCAATTTAAACACTGAGACCCTTACAGGGGTGAAGCTGACAATCTGAAGGATAAAAGCATGGACAGACCTGCATGTATTTGGCAAATAGAGCTCAAAGTATGTCAGCTATTTAAAATTGAATATATATATACACATATAATAGGCTATTAGGAATATTTCCTACCTTACTTTTTAAAAAATAACTAAGAGAAGATTAGCTATGTTCAAATCTAAGAATATCCATTGAAACTGACAAAAAATACCCACAATGCTTCATTCCTACCTTTATGTACAGTTGGAAGCAATTCTATTCCTCTACCAGCCATATATCTTCTATCACCCTCAAAATGTCAACTCCAGAGACCCTAATCCCAAATTCCTAGTGAAACTTGAGTCTTTGAAAGAATCCCCTCAAAGATGTCAGACAGACCTCTTTCTTTTTATGTGATAGGGATTTAACTCTCCTCCTGTCACGTGGCTGCTTTCATTCTTTTCATATTATGTCTATTTCATCCTGCAAACAGAACTGTAACTTTCATCCTTTAGAGACAGGAAATCCCTGATCACATGGCTATAGTGTAAAAATGCAGATGGATACTTTGGGAACCTTTGAAGTCACTGGAAAATTGTGTTTATCATCATTTATTTCCAGTTTCACCCGATTTAAGTGGATTGAAAAGATATTGTGATAGTATAGTTGGAAGTAATAGTTTGAGATCCCCCTAAAAGACATTATTGCTCTGCCTTCAAAGGAAAATGGGTCCAGCTAATTACTTTTGTTTGTTGTTTACTATTTTATTTCCACTGAGGGCTACAAGTTTGGAAGAAAAGTAAATTGTTCTGGACAGCATGGAAGAATTGAAGTAATGCCACCTGGGGTTTTCCTTCTTCTTTACAAATCTTGAACAAGTATTTAAAGAATGCTGATTTGAACTTCGATACATGATTGGCCAGTCTTGGTTCAGCTAAGATTACAATCATAAACCACGACATGGGTTCACCTGAGGTAAAATGATATCTTGGAAAATTACACGTATTAAGAACAGAGTCAAATGATCTATGAAGAGTCACTTTTTTTTTTCTTGAAAGCTCAGGATGCTTCAATTCTTAAAAGCAAATACTTTGTCCTAACTTTTTTTCATCCCTAAGGGGTGCCCTTTCAAAAGATGAGCAGTATCACACAAAACCAGTGCCTTTGCTACTTGGAAAAGGGAAAAAAAAGAAAACGTGAAGAGCACTTATTAACTACCTCTAATTGAGCTACAAAAGCTTTTTTCATTCCTGCCACTTTTAGCACAGTGAACTAGTGAGACACTGGGTTACACAGAGGTCCAATAAGTTGCCTAGATTGCACAACTAGCCTGGCCAAGGCTGCAACACAAATCCAGGTGAGTCAGACTCCAAAGTCCTTGTTCTTTCTGTGACACCAGGGTGTCAGACCATATTATGTAGCTGTGTTTATACTTACGTCATCACTTTAGCCTCTTCAATAAAGTCCTCTTCAGACATGGAGCCTTCACGGATGGCCTTGATAGCTACCTGGGTATGTGCACGCCATTCTCCCAAGTGGACTATCCCAAACTGACCTCTTCCAAGCTCCTTGACAAAAGCCAATTCTGATGGATCTATCTCCCACTTCTCTGGAAAATTAGACATCCATGTTATAAACAGAAGAAAGAACGCTAGAATGTTAGAGCTAGAAAAGATTTAAGAATTATCTAGTCCTCTCCTTCAATTTTTATATAGGTTAAGGCACAATTGAACAGTGAGACTTCTCTCATTGTGGCTTAAATGTGAAATTTAAGACATGAGTTTTAAAATTTAAATTTTAAGAATTAATAACAAATTATAGTTCTTAAAATGCACACAGGATATAAAGCACATTGATGTGTCTTTCTAGACTAAATCTACCAAAACTAGAGTTAGGACTTAATATGTGATTGATCCCAGTCTTTTTTTGCCTCTTTTTCTCTCTCTAGTCTTTTAGTCCTACCACGGGCCTTATAAAGCAGATGAATGTGGTGATTCTCTCTTTTCCTCCTTTGAGTTCCTTCCACTATTGTTCTCATTCCACCCCCAGAGAGCTTTTCCACCTTGCTTCGTCTTTTCCATGAAGAACAGGCTAATGAATTCATCCAAATCACATACATCCAAGAGAATGTTGGCAGTGAAATTTGCTTTCGCATATACTTTAGAAGAGTTTTAAAATAACTCCTGTGAACACTGAGTATTAAATCATTTTTAGCTTCTCCTTTCATACAGCAGCACCACCATCTGCTGGAACTTTAAAACAATGCAATTTAATAGCAGGATTTGTAAAGCCTCTAAGGCCCTTGGCATTAGCTGTGCAGAGTATTTGCCATCTTAATAGCAGTGATATTGTAAAAGTAACATAGACTCTGGCATTGGTGGTTACGCCTGGAATCCTAGCTATTCAGGAGACTGAGATCTGAGGATCATAGTTTGAAGTCAACCAGGGCAGGAAAGTCCATGAGCATCATATTTCTAATTAACCACCAAAAATCCAGAAGTGGAGCTGTGGCTCAAGTAGTAGAGCCCTGGTCTTGAGCAAAAGAGCTCAGAGACAGTACCCAGACCCTTAGTTCATGACCTTAAATTAATTAATTAACATGGAAGCATATGTTCATGACCTTATACTTCTTCATATTGTAGAGATATATTCAATAGAATAAAATTACAAAGGAAAATACAGATAAAGTATACTTTTTAATTTTATCTGTTCATCAAAAATACTTCACTAAGAGTAAAAAGGTTAGATGCAGATTGAGAGAAGACACTTTATTTATTTATTTATTTTTATTTGTGGGGCCTGAACTCTGGGCCTGGGCGCTATCCCTCAGCTTTTCAGCTCAAGACAAGCACTCTACCACTTGAGCCAAAGCACCACTTCTGGCTTTTGCTGCTTATGTGGTACTGAGGAATTGAACCATGAGCCTCATGCATGGGAGGCAAGCACTCTACCACTGAGCCACTTTTCCAGCCTGAGAGAAGATACTTTAAAAGCATAAAACCAACAACAAATTCCTTTTCAAAAAATGAATAAAAACAATTAGCAAAAGATATATAGCCATAGTTTTAAAGCCAAATAGGTTGACTTCCGTCATTAAGAGAATATCCAAATGACCTCTAAACTTACTAAAAGCTGATCAAATAATTAGTCCTCAGGGAAATGAAAATTCTAAACACTATGAGATATAATTATATACTCACAGATTAGCTAAAATACTTTTTTCTCTTTTTGCCTTTTTTTTTAATACCAGTATTGGGATTGAACTCAGGGACCGGGCACTATCCCTTAGTCTTTCTTCTAAAGGTTAATGTTCTACCACTTGAACCATAGCTCCACTTCTGCTTTTTTGGTGGTTAATTAGAGGTAAGAGTCTCAGACACTGAGACTCAATCCTCAGATCTCAGCTTCTTAAGTAGCAGGATTACAGGTATGAGCCACTGGTGACCAGTTAAAATGTGTAGGACTTTTTTGTTTTTATTTTTGTTTTTGGCTCATCCTAGGGCTTGAACTCAGGGCCTGGGAGCTCCCTGAGCTTCTTTTGCTCGAGGCTAGTGCTCTACCACTTGAGCCACAGAGCCACTTCAGGTTTTTTTGGTAATTTATTGGAGATAAGAGTCTCAAGGCCTTTCCTGCCTGGGCTGGCTTTGAACCATGAACCTCAAATTTCAGCTTCCTGAGTAGCTAGGATTAAAGGCATGAGCTACCAGCAACCTGCTTAAATGTGTTTTTAAGAAGTCAGAATACTACGTGTTAGGAAGAGAACATGAAGCAACTATAATTCTTACATATTATATTAAAGGGAGTATAAATATGGTATATGTTCTTTGGAAAACTGACTATATCTAATAAACCCAAGCATGTGCATATTCTACCAATCCACTCTAAAGTATTTATCTTACAGACATTAAAACATAAATGTACCCTTCATCTAAAGATTTACATGAATGCTCCTAACAATATAATGTATAAGAGTCAAAATTTGGTAACAACCCACATGGTTATAATTCTAAAGAAGCTTGGGTAAATGAATCATGGAATTGTCGTGTAATATAGAACTACATCACAATGAAAATGAATCAACCACACTCAATTCTACTGACAAAACTCATAAATGACAAGAATTCTGATATAAAAGAATATACACTGTCTAATTCTGTTTATCTAGCAAAACCAAGTAAGATAAGTCAAGTGAAAAAGTAGTGTGTTGTGTTCTTTTCTATAGGCTCCAAAAAGTTGAAATATTTATTTTTAAGAAATTAGGGAGGGTAATATTTAACTTAAATAAATTTCTCACAGCAGAACTTCATATACATGCATAGTATCTGTAGGCAGAGAAATCATAGAGGTAGCCATTACACCCTGAAATCAAACTTATAGCCCACTTAACAAGACCCCAAATCCAAGTCAATAGAATTGTGTCATCATTTTTTAAATATAATTTGGGTCCAACTAAGGGAAAAAAATCCCATCAAATTAGAAAATAAGATTCGTTGACTCTTGTTTATTCTCAGATTTGTGGATACCTCATTTTGCTAGAAAGGGGTTCAAACCAAACAACAAAAAGTATATTGGGAGAAAAAAAATGACAGCCAATATACTTTCAGCAGCAATTTTTGACATGTTCTTTTGGGAAATTGTCTTTCGCTCGCCACCCTGTAACCAAAGAGCAGCCCAAACACTGGAATAAAAACTGCTATCAAAAGGAATGAGGAGTCTTGATAATATATAGTGAAATCTACTGCTAAACTGAAACATTTCTCCCCAAAGTTTAAGTTGCTCTTATGAGGTATATTATTTAAACATCTCAGACATGGGAATTAAACTTCAAATGCATTAAGATTGACATCTCAGAAGAACTGAAAATGTAAAGAATCTGAGGGTCAGGTCCCTTACTAGACAATGTTTTGCACAGCACATGTATATACTTTACCATAGCTAAAACCAGCTGTGGCTGGTAAACAGCTGCCCATCAGCCCAACTGGATAGCGGAGACGAGAAATGAGACCTAAGGAGAAAGAAAAGTTAGCACTTACAGCCTTATCACTCATACAGAAGGAAGAACTTGTTACTCATAAAGAAGAAAGAAAGACAGCACTAGTCTTTAAATAATTAGGCAGTGCAATTTATTATACAGTTTATTGATTCTGTAAATTTCCCCACTTTAAGAAATTTTCATAAAACAATATATGTTTGTTGTGCACCATTTAAAAATTTCTAAGAAAGTGCAAAGATAACAAAAAGGCCCTTCAAAAAAATCTAATAAGCCAGCCACCGGTGGCTCATGCCTAGCTATTCAGGTATGAATAGCTATATAATCGTAGCTATTCAGGAGGCTGAGATCTGAGGATCACAGTTCAAAGCCAGCCCAGGCAGGAAAGTCCATGAGACTCTTATCTCCAATTAACCAAGTCCATGCAACAGTGACCAGGCCCAGAGTTCACACCCCACAACTGACAAAACAAAAAATTGTAATAAATTGTTATTACTTTGGTAAGCATCAATTAATTTTGCATAATTAGTTGCATGTACACATCCAGTACATGGAAACACAGGCAAATGTTTGGTTGTAGCTTTACAACATGATGGCTATGCTGACTTTGACAAGGAGCCATCTCATAAAGATCAGGCAGGAAGAGCCTTCCAGATAGGAAACCATATCTCTCTCTGTCTCTTGTCTCTCTCTGTCTCAGCATGTGAAAAGTCTAAAAGGCAGAAACAAGCTCAGTCAGAATAATAACTGAGAAAAGCAAATATTACTATGCCTATGGAATACAAGACATTTCTTTAAGTAAATCCCAAAGATCCCAACAGATCCAAAGAGTCATGAGAGAACTCTACCCACAGGAAGTTCTGTCTCAGTGAGGGAAGACAGAGAGGCCATCTCAATATAAAAGGAACAAGTATTGTGATGGAGACATACTTATTACACATAAGCCTTGCTAGGTCACAGGGAAGGAATTCCAAACAGGTTGTGCATCTATAATAAAGTCTTCTGGGAGGAAGTGACACCTGAGATTGGAGTGAACCAATGAGGAGATGCTAAGAAGGACATACTAAACAGGGGGAGCAGCATGAGATGACTCCAAGAAGTGAAACATGGAAGTGGGCACTTTAATAAAAAGGAGGATGGATGAAGAGGCAAGAAATTATGCTCAGAGACTGGGTATTATTCTTTTAGGAAGCCAGCCTAAGGAGTATTGTTTTCTAGCATGTGAATAGAGCCCTGGAAAGATCTCAACTAAGGAAGCAACATTTTCATATTCACATGCATACATTTTGGTGGTATTGGGGTTTGAACTCAGGGCACACTACCACTTGTGCATTCCTTCTTGCTTTGGTAATTTTCAAGATTGGGTTTCACTTTAGGCTCAAGCTGGCCTGGACAGGAATCCTCCTATTTGTGTGTCCCTTTGTTGCTAGACTAACAGGCACACACCACTGCATTCAGCTACTGGTTGATTTGAAGTCTTGCAAAGTGATGTCCCAGTTAACCTCCAACTGCAATCCTCTGATCTCTACCTTTTAAGAAGTAAGCATTACAGACATAAGCCTTGGCACCTGACTCATATTCCAATTTTGAGAGCACAGAGGTCGGTCAGGGGAAAATGAACTTTGAAGATAATGAGAGGAGTTGAGACTGATACAATAATTAGGGCAGTACTACTAGGCAGGGAAAGTAGGGGCTTATAGGAAACATATTTAGGATATGAAATTGATTATATTTGATAATTAATAAAAAGTTAACTGTTAAGAAGAATAAAAACCACTCTTATGCTTCCAACCTCTTTAATTGGCTGGAGGGTGATACCACTACTTTAGATAAAAAACAAGAGGATGGCCAGTATTAGTAGTAGCTCATGACTATAATCCTAGCTACTCAGGAGCCTGAGATCTGAGGATCACGGTTTGAAGCCAGTCCAAGCAGGAAAGTCCATGAGACTCTTATCTCCAATTAACTACCAGAAAACTGGAAGTGGCACTGTGGGTCAAAGTGGTAGAGTGCTAGCCTTGAGCAAAAAAAGCTCAGGGACAGAGCCCAGGCCCCAAGTTCAAGTCCTATGACCAACAACAATAGAAAAAGAAAAGAAAGAGGAGGAAGTCAATATGGAAGAAGAGTGATGGTAGACAATGAATCATTCTACATGCTATGGGAACTTGAAGTTAAGTCCCAGGGATTCTGAGGGTCTATATCTATCAGGTAGAAGTATACAAAAAGAAAAGCCTGGGGTAAGAATAAAAACAATCAGGGATGAACCGGGGAAAAGCACAGTGTTTAGGAAAGAATAGAGGGACACACTGTGAAACCCATAAGGAATAATGAGTAAGAGACACCCAAGACAAGGCCCTGTCAAAACATCTATGGAGCAGACAGGTTCAAGGCATGGCATTGCCAAACGTAGCAGACAAACCTGAATACATAAAAACTAAAAAAGCAACACTGTCTGTGCTCATGTAGGAGTCATTGGTTAAAACATGGAGCTGTAGCTGCAGATGCCAGATTGCAAGTATTTACAAAGTACACGGAAAGTGAGGAATGGATATGGAACACATTTTTTCAAATATGCAACTTTAAAAGAGCAACGTCTAAAAAGAAAAAGGGTTTTGGTTTTGCCTTTATAGTAATAAAGTCAAGCATCTATACAGGTGAAGGGAGATGGTCAAAAGCAATGGAAGAGGGCTGGGAATGTGGCTTAATGGTAGAGTGCTTGCCTAGCATGCATGAAGCCCTAGGTTCAACTCCTCAGTACCACGTAAACCAAAAAAAAAAAAAAAAGCCAGAAGTAACGCTGTGGCTCAAGTAGTGGACTCTTAGCCCAGAGCTAAAGAAGCTCAGACAGTGCCCAGGCCCTGAGTTCAAGCCTTAGGAGTGGCAAAAAAAAAAAAGCAATGGAAGAGCTTCAGGAGAGAAGTGGGTGGGAAGCATTCTAGCAGGAGAGGAGTCATGAGGACAAGAGCCAGGCTCATTACTGTTGGAGGAAATACGCATGAAAGCATGTTGGAAAAGCAGCAGGAGAAGGAGCTTGTACCTTCCATTTTCTCTGTAAAATAGATAGTCAGGTGATTTTCTGATATGGCAGAGGTCTTGAAAAGAATTCTAAAGCTCAGAAACCAAAAAAGAATATTTCCCAGCCACTTTGAAGACCTAGAGGCTTCTTCTAGCAGATCTTAGTTTCAGCTCCAAATGGCTAATGTAAAATAGACTGCTCTGAATTTTTTAACTTAATAATATACTATTCAGCTGGGCCATGGTGTTTGTAATCCTAGCTACTCAAGAGGCTGAGATCTGAGGATTGCGGATCAAAGCCAGCCCAGGCAGGAAAGGCCATGAGACTCTTATCTTCAATTAACCACAAGAAAACCGGAAGTGGCGCTGTGGCTCAAGTGGTAGAGCATTCACTTTGAGCTGAAGAGCTCAGGGACAGTGCCCAGGCCCCAGAGTTCAAGCCTTATGACCATCACCACCAACAACAAAATAGATAATACACTATTCACATCTTTTAGTGTGTGCACAACCTGATACTCTTTTTTTGCCTTCATCACATAAATACACTTTCTTAAACTTTCTCTTTGAAAGAAGAAGGAAGAAGGATGTAAAGGAGAAAACTCTGAATTGGTTTAGTAATCTGGAAGGTATCTATCTTCCGCCATAGCTATAGCCTCCTGGGTCTCATTCTTTCCAACCAAATCCTTTTTGACTATCTGAAAACCCATGTGAAAAATCCCATCAGTAGAGACAAATTTCCTTGGATTTATTCCTGATGTTTAGGATCAGTATAATGGGAAAATGACCCGTATAAAAGTGACTATTTTGGCCAAACATCTTTTGTATGAATGAAATCTGAAAGATCATCACATGATAAAAAGCCAAAACTACATGGAGGTTACAGTGGGTTTCGAATTCTGTCATGTATGGAAGCTCAAGTGGTCCAATATAGGCTGGGGGAAAGCCCAGATGCGCTTGTAATAGGAATTGCTACCAATGGACTAATGGTGCTCTATCTCTCTACGATAGACAAAAAAGTCTGTGGGAGACATTTCTGGAAGCCCATATTTTTCTGCAGATGAAAGGATTGCACAAGTAAGAATAGCAGTGAACAATCGCTGGGGAAGATGGCCAAACACTCCTCTGGCATACTTAGCTCAATGTGCAGCTATGAAAGATGCGTTCTATACAGCTTTCCTGTTCTCCAACAAGAAAGAAAAGCAAATGCAAGAGTTAAAGGTCACTTTCTATTGCAACTATCTAAAGTAAGGAGTAGATTTATGGAAAAAAAGGAGATATCATTATTTAGGTATTGAAAATCCTGTTTACATTTATCCCTATGTAAATTTCCAGAACAAATGTACAAACCTGTGTCTCTGTCATTGATCCTTTTATTTTCAACCTGATAGAAACATAAAAACTCAACTCACAAAAGCATACCAATGAGGGAAAAAAACCTGCCCTGGAAACATTCTATCTCAAGCTCTGAGGCTATTTCTATAACGTAAATTTGTCTTGGTGGAATATTTGACACCGAGAATTCATTTGCTAGGAAGGCCCAGCTTCCCAGCTCTCCTGAGCATTCACTTACCAGCTGCATTGAGCTGGTGATATCTGATCAGCTCCGGGATGGATGGAAAAGGGTGTCTTTCCGCCACATACCACTGCCCTGCGTCATTCCTTTTAATCTGATAATGTTTTATTGTAGCCTCGGTATTTCTGTAATCAATAAAAGATGAATTACTAGACAAGCAATTTTAGAACTAAGCTAACTCATTAAGTAACAAGATGCCTATTCTCAAATTCTCATCAACAGTATGAATTGGAGAGAACAAATGGTCCACTCAACAATGTCTGCTCAGCAAAATTATTTAACCTCTCATTGGCACCTTAGATTCAAATATAAACTTCAGCCTAGGAGACAAAGCCAATGCCCAAGCAAGTGGTATTTATCATAGAATGTATAGAAATATTTATTGAATGTCAACTATTAGTTAAATAAGTGAGCAAATGCACTAGCAGCGATTGGAAGTTTGAGAACAGGAAGGCAAGAAACACACTATAGAGTACATTACTGAGCAGGTTGTATGGCACGCACTCCTGGGGCTCCATTCTTCTAGAAATCTATAGAAGCCTGGAACTGGGAATACACCTCAGAATTGTCTCACTGAAGTATAAGGAAGTGTAGATGTTTATCCACCAGCTCCCACCACTTGTTGAAGGATTTCTCTCCTGGGATGCTAGATTTCAGGTGCTCTGGTCTAGCCATGGGGCCTGCAAGTCCCCACAACCAAAGCACATCTTCAGGTAGAATAGCACAGGAAGCTCTCTGAGCTGAGGAACATATCCACAGCCCCTAGAACTGCCTCACTTGGTGACTAAGAAAGAGGAAGATGAAGGCAGTTGTGTGACCTACTCAAAGTGACACAGAGTGTACCAGAGATACAACATGGACTGACACCCTAACTTAGATCAGCCATCTCACCCCAGTGTTCCCATTGAAAAGAAAAGAAGTTATTGTCCCAGGCACTATCCCTAAAGCAACCAAATTTACAATTGCTTACCTTCTCGCTTTTATAAACACAGAAATTGTGTAGGATCCCAAGTGTCTTGAATCTCTGACAATAAATGCACCTTCTTTAGCCTACAAAACAATATATTCATTGTACACATTTATTCCTCCTTAACCAATTCGCCAATGAAAACCAAAGCTATGCCGATTGACTGTATGTAATTTTCTATGCAGAATAAGATTTTTATATAAGTACATATAATCTCCCTTATGGGTATAAAAGTCATTTTGCAATGTCATTGTCATAATACATACTTTTTTTCATGTTTCCATTTCCTTTATTTTTTTTAATTTTATTTTATTTTATTTGTGAACATACTGTACAGAGGGGTTACAATTGCATGGGCAGGATAATGTGTATATTTCTTACCAAGCTTTGCAGCCTCCT
>NW_012267224.1:24175705-24240705 GCF_000151885.1 Dipodomys ordii
TCTTATGCCAATACCAAGCTGTTTTGATTACTATGGCTTTATAGTAGAGTTTGAAATTTGGTATTGATATTCCTCCAGCAGTGTTCTTTCCGTTGAGGAGCGTTTTTGCTATTCAGGGTCTTTTATTGTTCCATATGATTTTTTGGATTGCCTCTTCTATTTCCTTGAAGAATGAGTTTGGAATTTTGATACATAATACATACTTTTAATACATATTTTGTGATATGTATTTTTAGAATATGTGTCTTTTAAGTTCTGTATTTGATAACCTTGTAACTACTACTATTTAGTTGTTTTTGTTCTATTGATCAAGAAAACAGGTAAAAATAGCTGGTCAATAAAGAGTTCAAGATCAACCTGGGATATTTAGCAAGATCCTATATTAAAAAAAGAGAGATTTTTACTTCTTTTGAATTAAATTTTGATAAAGTTTGGATTTGTTAGTTCATTATCCACTGAATTCAATATTTTCAAACCTATTGAATAGAATCAAGTAAATTTTTAATTTTTTTCTGAATTCTTGATTGTTTCTACCTTATGATTTATTCACAATAGATTTTCACTATTTGTTATTTAATCAGTTAACTAACAGTATTGTTTATCCCTTATCAAGAATACATTGAACTTAATTACTAGTTTTACCATATTACCTTTAATAATTTATTATCTTTTCTTTTGATATTTATTAATTTCTTTTATTTTACTTAGGCTTGTTGTTCTATTCTAATTTATTAAGTGAGATATGCTTATTCTTATTTCTTTTGTTTATTGATAACAATTCCAAAACAATAAATTTATTTCTAAAAGCTGCTTGAACTATCGGTGGTAGTCAAATAATTTTTTCTGTATGAATAATGAGAGCTTGGTCCTAAAAGAAACAAGTCACTGGGGGCAGGTGGCTCACGCCTGTAATCCTAGCTACTCAGGAGGCTGAGATCTGAGGATCATGGTTCAAAGCCAGCCCGGGCAGGAAAGTCCATGAGACTCTTATCTCCAGTAAACCACTAGAAAACTGGAAGTGGCACTGTGGCTTAATTGGTAGAGTGCTAGCCTTGAGCTGAAGAGCACAGGGACAGTGCCCATGCCCAGAGTTCAAGCCCCATGACTGACAAAAAGAAAGCAAGGAAGCAGGAAGGAAGGAAGGAAGGAAGGAAGGAAGGAAGGAAGGAAGGAAGGAAGGAAGGAAGGAAGAAAGGAAGGAAGGAAGAAAGAGAGGGAGGGAGGGAGGGAGGGAGGGAAGGGAAAGAAGGAAGAAAGAAAGAAAGAAGGAAGGAAAGAAAGAACGAAACAAGTCTCCGAAACACTATTGATTTCCAGTGCCTTAAATGGTTTTTTTTCCTGAAATGTCTCATTTTCATGAGGCAATGTAATTCTAAAAATAATCAGGGAAACTAACCACACCACAGAAATCCTCAACATTTAAAATCAGTGCAAAGCCAGGGGTCAATAGCTCATGCCTATTATCCGAGTTACTCAAGAAGTTGAGATCTGAAAATTACGGTTCAAAGCCAGCCTAAGCAGAAAAGTCTGTGTGACTCTTATCTCTAATCAACCACCAAAGAGCCACCAAAGAGCTGTGGCTCAAGTTATAGAGTCCTGGCTTTGAGCATAATAGCCCACAGATAGCACCCAGGCCCTGAGTGGAAGCTCCAGAGACCCCCACCAAAAAAAAAAAAATCACTGTAGTACATGAACAAGGAAATGAAATAGGAAGTCCAGATAAAATCTTAAATAGGAATTGTGTTTATAATGAAAACAACTCATATTAATGCAGATAAGGTAAACATTTGGAAATCATCTAGAAAAAATAATAAAGCCAGACCTATATTCTTTACCAAACAAGTTATAAATGTAATCCTAGCTACTCAGGAGGCTGAAATCTGAGATTGTGGTTTGAAGCCAGCCTGGACAGGAAAGTTCAGGAGACTCTTACCTCCAATTAACCATCAAAAAGCCAGAAGTAGATCTGTGGTTCAAGTGATAGAGTACCAGTCTTAAGCAAAAAAGCAAAGGGACAGCACCCAGACTCCTAAATTCAAGCCACACACGCACATGCACACACACACACACACACACACACACACACACACAGTATGAATGGACCAAAGATATAAATGGATAAGAAACACCTGGGAGAGCCAGGCTCATGCCTGTAATCCTAGCTACTCAGGAGGCTAAGATCTGGGGACAGAGGTTCAAAGCCAGCCCAGGTAGGAAAGTCTGTGAGAGTCTTATCTCCAATTAACCACTAGAAAATCGGAAGTAGCATTGTGGCTCAAGTCCCATTTCCTTCATAGAACTACATAGATCTAGAGCTACACAGGTCCTATGATTTCTGAGGGAAGAATAAAGACTCTAATAGAAAACCATACATAGCATAAGAACAGTTTACAACAGGGGAATACAAGTATATCAAATGTGAGATGTGAAAAACACAACACCCCTAAACTAAGAGAAATTCAAATCAAATGCTCACAGAGATGAGATGACAGAGAAGGAGGCCCAAATGTTTCATATAAAACGCTGTCTAAAAGGTTGTGGGAAAACAAGCATCCATATATTTCTGATAGGGACTATAAGCTTGTATAAACCCCATGGGAGCATTTTAACATCTAAGAAAATTAGAAGTCTACATTCCTTCTGACACCAAGTCTCTCTAACTTTGCGGGGGTGGGGAGGGAGGAGATGTATGTACAAGTTATTGATGGCAGTATTATTTCAACAACAAAATAATGTATACTACTAAATTTAATTGGTTTTAGAAATTGTCCTGTATTCAGCCAGATGCCCATGGCTCATGCCTGTAATCCTAGCTAATCAGGAGGCTGAGATCTGAGGATTGTGGTTCAAAGCCAGCCAGGGCAGGATAGTTCATGAGACTCATCTCCAATAAACCACCAGAAAACCAGAAGTGGCACTGTGGCTCAAGTGGTAGATTGTTAGCCTTGAGCTGAAGAGCTGAGGGACAGTGCCCAGGCCCAGAGTTCAAACCCCACAACCGATTAAAAAAATTGCCCTTTATTCAAACTAAGGAATACTACTGAGGACAAAAAATGAACTGGGTGATACCTAGGTTTGAATTCAGAACCTCACATTGCTAGGCAAGCATCTTTACCACTTGAGACATACTCCCAGCCCTTTTGGCTTTAGTTTATTTTAAACTTGTACTTTTGTGAGAGATTAGCCTCAGACCATTATCCTCTTTCTTCTACTTCCTGAGTATCTGGGATTATAGGTGTGAGACACCACAACAGGTTTGTTTTTTAAGATAGGGTCTTATTTTTGCCTGGGCTGGACTTGAACACTGATGATCCTATCTCTGCCTCCTAGGTAGTTGGAAATAAAGGTGGTAGCTACTCTGTCACATGAAGATACTTTTGTGTATTGATGTGGAGATACTCTCAATGTATATCGAGTGAAAAAAATGTATAGAAGAGTATATTCAATATGCCACCACTTAGCTAAAGATAGTGACATAAAAATTTATATTTGCCAATGCAACAGTGATACTCACAAGACACTACGTTGGAAATGAATTTTACAACTTGATGGGTAGGGGAGTCTCAGGGAGGGATATTGATAGACAAACAAGAGAGGGTGTAACAATGTTTGACAAGAAATGTACTCATTACCTTACTTATGTAACTGTAACCCCTCTGTACATCATCTTTACAACAAAATAAAATTAAGTTTAAAAAATTAAAAAGAAAATATATTTTGCTTACTTCTGCATATATTAAACATATCAGAAAGGACACAAAATAAGCTAATGATGACTTTATGAGAAAAGTAATTTGTGGCTTGGGAACAAGGATTAAAAAAATTACAAAACCTTCTGATTTTTAGACCATATGAACATATTGACTCTTGAAATAGGAAACAAAATAAATACTAAGTTATTAGTGTAATGTATGTAATAATTTTGAATGTAAAGATAAAAATAGACAACTCAGTAGGCGAATATAAATTATCAAACTCTCCAGAAGACAATTAATTCAGTAGTCAAATCTACCTATTCTTTTGAATGTTGGTTTTGTTTTTTGTTGTTATTATTAATTTTTATTGTAAAGGCTATATACAGAGGGATTACAGTTACATAAGTCAAGTGATGAGTTAATTTCTTTTTGAGCAGTGTCACCTCTTCATTCTTCCCCCCAGTTTTAAGCCTACCTATTTTTATCAACAGTCTAGATTATTTACTAAAGAAATATACCAAAACCTTCCAGAAGCAAATGACTTCTATCCAATATCAACTATGCCAGAGATTGAAGAAAAGTGAGAATGCATGACCTTGGACTCATTCTATAATGCTAGTATAGTCTTTTAACTGTAATACGAGCTATTCAAGGGGTAGACACCTGAGGATCTTGATTCAAAGGCAGCCTGGGCAGAAAGGGTCTTATTTCTAGTTAAAAGTTATAAAACCAGAAGTGGAGGAGTGGTTTAAGAGTTAGAACATCACTAAGGGACAGTGATCAGGCCCTGAATTCAATCTTCAGGACCAGAATACACAAACAAAATAAAATTGACATACATAGATCTCCTTTATGATTGTCATTACTATTAATCATGTTAATGATTCTCCATGTTGAACAAACTGCTGGTCAGACGCCTACCTATATGATCACCCCTCCATCACCGGCAGCTGCGCCTTTGTCCCCCACCCTTTGGCCGTCCCTCCGCTAGGAAGTGCCCCCTCCCTGTGTTCTGAGCCATTATGAGTATTGCAGTTTTTGTTACAGAACTGATTCGCATTCGCATTTCTAGATTTCCTCAACATCCAACGACGCTGCATAATGACATAATGCCCTGCACCTAGCATCTACTTTTCACTCTGTAGTTCTCTGTATTTTCTGACAGTTGGAACTTTACAATGCAGCATTTTTGCTTTGGTTTGACCTACATGGGTTGTTTTGATCTGAGTTGCATATTTTGGCTGCTTGACTCACCATTTGGTTTCCAAAGAACAACGAAACTAAAGCACCATGTATTTTTTTTCTCTATTCCTGTTTTCAATGAGCCTAAGCTAAATTCACAAAGCTAGACTAAGCCGACATGAATTGCCTTTGATGCAAAGGTTATATGGCCAACTCAAATATGGCCTCTACTGGCAGAAAGCATGTCCGGATGAATGAAGGAGTCTCAATATGTTGGTGCAGAAATCATTTGGGAGCAAATGTATTTCTGAAATTATAAGTCAAAGACAAACATCATCTGATGAAAATATGTCCTTTTTTTTTTTTACAACTTATCAGAAAACATGTTCTACTTTAAAAGTAGAAAGAAAAAAAGAAACAATTCACCCTTAGTCTGTTAAAGTCTTTATTGTGTACCTTTCTCAGAACTTAAGGAAACTCTCACAGACTTACTCATGAATACATTGAATTACCTGTTGTCTCAGCAGATGTTCTGCCTGATTTCGGGTAATGTTTCTGTGGTACCATCTGTAAAAGCAACAGAAATGATGTTTTTCCAGGAAAAGAAAGCATACTGTCATATATATTTTAATGACCTTTCTTTAGACTTGATCTTAGAAAGTTATAACTTCTTACATCATGATAAATAAGTGTATGACAATGGATCCATTGAGCAGATTTAGTAATTGTCAATATAATTTTACTAATTTCAAGCCAATGCTAGCTCTTTCTTTCCTAACTCAATTCAATTTTCTGACATGCAATTACTAGCTACATATAATTTTAAATGAGTTAATGTCATATAAAATCCTACAAAGGTGATTAAGAAGACATTGTTGTATATATCCCCTGAAATGAATAATAGCAATCCCTCTGTACAACACCTTAATAATAACAATAAAATTATATTTTAAAAAATGAAACAGACACTGTCCCCAGGCACTAGTGGCTCACACCTATAAGTCTAGCTAAAGTCCAAGGACTGAGATTTGAAGCTAGCTGGGAAGAAAAGTCTATGAGACTCTTGCGTCCAATTAACCACCAAAAATCTGGAAGTGAAGATATAGCTCAACTGGTAAAGCTCTAACCTTGAATGAAAAAGCCAAACCAGAGTTCTAGGTCTTGAGTTCAAGCCCCAGTACCAGCAAAACAAAAAAAAAGGAAAGGAAAGAGAAAGAGAGAGAAAAAAAGAAAGAAGCAAAGAAAGAAAGATAGACAGACACAAAGACACAAAGAAGAATAGGAGAAAGAAAGAAAGAAGCAAAGAAAGAAAAACAGACAGACACAAGACACAAAGAAGAATAGGAGAAAGAAAGTAAAGAGAGAAGAAGAGAGGAATGGAGGAAGAGAGGGAGGGAAAGGGAAGGAAGAAAGGAAGGAAGGAAGGAAGGAAAGAAAGAAAGGAAGGAAGGAAGGAAGGAAGGAAGGAAAGAAAGAAAGAAAGGAAGGAAGGAAGGAAGGAAGGAAAGAAGGAAGGAGGGAGGAAGGGAAGGAGGGAGGAAGGAAGGAAGGAGGGAGGGAGGGAGGGAAAAAAGTAAGAGAGAGTAGAAGACATTGTCTTCAACAAATGTTGAGCTCTGGCCCATAAAGTTTTAAGACTAGCCATTTCTTTCCTCTCAGTATTTGTTTGCTTTTATGAGTGCTATTTCTCTTTCTGAAGTTAAAATTCACTCTAACATATCTGACTTTCCCAAATACATTACCTCCTAGTAACGGTAATAGTCCATTGATTGCATGACTGAATCATGACCTTAAATATCCTATGTCTCACCTAGCTTCCTTCCCTCACTAGACCATTGCCATGTGGGGATTATATATTAATATATATTTAAGTACTTAGATACCTAGACAACACTGATTATAAAACTAATATTAGGTGATATGAATACAGGAACTGAGGCATGGCTCCTATAGACATTAAAAAAAGAATCCATGTCTACCTTTGATTGAGATGAACCAATGTATGTAGTATATATTGTCCTGAATATTGTGCTGTATATATGGATACCTCAAGTCCAACACCTAATCTGAGGTTTCTGACTGATACGTGACGTAAGTATCATGTTCCTGATTTTTTTTTAGCCTAGAAACTCCATTAGCTCTTAAAAGTGGATCTGCTTCCATTAGTAATTGACTTTCTAACCCTGAGAGATAATAAGATAAATCAAACATACTTCTATAACTTTTGGATTATCGATATGCTTGGTATTTAAAAATCTATAATTTTAAGAGAATCTACTATACTAGATTTTGTCTCTGATTAATTTTAAACTTGGTTTTGAAGTTGGAGAAACTTAACTTTTAAATGATATTCAGCAATTAAGAGAATTTTTCCCACATTATAAATTTAATTTATTGGGGAGGGAAAAAGTGGGAGAGAGGGAGGGAAGGGGTAGCATTGTCCAAAAAGAAATATACTCATTACCTCACTTATGTAACTGTAACTCCTCTGTACATCATCCTTATAATAACAATAAAAATGTATTAGATCTTCAAGATCATTTTAAAGACTTATACGAGACTTTATTACAATTGTATATTTTCCCTGTCCAATATGTGAAGTACTTAAAAAGATAACCAAGGGCTGGGCAGGTGGCTCAGTGGTAGAGTGCTTGCCTTGCATGCATGAGACCCTGGGTTCAATTCCTCAGCACCACTAAACAGAAAAAGCCAGAAGTGGCACCGTGATTCAAGTGGTAGAGCACTAGCCTTGAGCTGAAGAGCTTAGGGACAGTGCCCAGACCCAGAGTTCAGGCCCCACAACTGGCAAAAAAAAAAAAAAAAGATAACCAACTGCATTCAGTTTACTAGTTTACTACTGCAAATCAAGTATTTTAGTAAATTCAACTAACTAAGCTAATAAGTATAATTATTTAAGGGGATTTTAGTAAGATGAGTTTGCTGGGCTTTTTTTTTCTATTTTCTTTTTTTATTTTATTGACAAGGTGACACACAGAGGAGCTACAATTACATAAGTCTGTTGGTGATTACATTTCTGTGTAACAGTAAGCTGAGTTTGAATTTATTCAGATTAGTACATATCAAAATTTAAATTTTGAGTTTGAGGACTTCCTGAGAACTCAGTTTTTACAATGTAATGCTGACCATTTGAAAAAAAAAAGTAGCCACAAGACTATGTACATAATTTCCCAGAGACATCAGAAGTGCACACTGAGGCAGAATTTTCTTCCCAGCCCCTTCCAAACTGCCTCTCACCATCTTTACTTTTTTATTTTATTGTAGTGTAAAGATGCTATACAGAGGGGTTACCGTCACATGAGTAAGGTAATGAGTACATTACTTGTCGATCATTCTTACCCACTAACCCTTCCCTCCCCCACCTCTCTCATTCCTCCCCACCCTACCCCCTCCACCCCACATCCCACCTGAAGTTGTAAAGTTGGTTTCCAATATACTGTCCAGTGGATATCCTTGTTGCAATGGGTCATCCTGTGACCTTGTTTCAGCATTTTGTTGTTCCCCTTCCCCTCCCCAGATCAGACAAATGTATATACAAGATGCAGCTACCAAAATCAAGTACAGTGACAACAGGGGATATGCCATAGGGAGAAGAATATACAAAGGAAACAACAACAAAAAATCACATAGTACATTTAAAACAATAAAGACAGACTTCTTGTGTCCATATCTTGAGATTCATTTCACTTAGCATCATCTTGTATGGATATATATGTACATAGCTTTTGAGCTTTTCAGCTCCTCTGATAAGATTATCCTATCTGTATACTAATTATTGCAAATAAGGAAAACTATGGGGCCTAAATTTCTTTGGGACTGGCTTATTTTACTTAATATGATTTTTTCCAAGTCTTTCCATTTCCTAACAAATGGAGCGCTGTTGTTCTTTCTGATGGAAGCACAGAATTCCATTGTATACATCTACCACATTTTCTTGATCCACTCATCTACTGAGGGGCATATCCCATGTCACTTCTTCAGAAAGCTCTTCCCTCACACTACTCCATCCACATCACTGCCCCTATGAAACTAAATTCACTACAGGCAGGAAAGGTTCTGTGCACCTGAGACTCTATCTCTAGTACTAACACCTGGTAGATGGAACAAATCAAATGGTGCTCCCCCTTCTTCTGAATCTGTGATTGTAACCCAGATAATCACACTTTGATTCAGGTGCTAAAGATCTTCTGAACTACAGAACTAGCCTACATCTTATCTTCAGCTATTTCTAAACATATCAAAACATGAGCCAAAACAGGAGTTGGTCTATATAGTAATCCAATTTACTACTCCTTGAAAATTCTTCCATTCTTAAAGTAAAATTTTCTATTTAGGATATCAAGTAAAACAAGCACCAGATGACTGCTTAGCTTCAGCCTGTTACTGTTTTTTCAAAAGTGGCCATGCAAGACAAATCAACAATAAGTTTAAGGTGTTTCTGAATCTGTGGTGATAAAGATCAGAGGTGACTAAAGCTGCCAAATGTGCTACTTTCTTTTCCTTTCACAGACCAAAACTAAACCAGAAGCTTCCTGATTTTTCACAGGTTAAACATAGGGCATTTTTGAAAGACTTACTCATATATTTCTAAATTGGTGAGTTTGTTCTCAGTCACATAGTTACTTGGGATCAAACCTTCATTCCTACAACAAAAAAACAAATCAAACAAATGACGTATTTGTGATATGGTAACAATAGTTCTTTTAAAGCCTTGAAGATGGCTGAGCACTTATAATCCTAGCTGCTTAGGAGGCTGAGATTGGGAGGAAGTTCATGAGCTTCCCATCTCCAGCTTAAGAAATAAGAGGCTGCACATGAAAAATAAATAAGGTCAAAAATAAGATTTAATTTGAAAAAGAAAAGAAGCAGAGCATGGTGGTACATGTCTCTTATTTCAGTTACATAGAAAGCACAAATAGATAGATTATGATCCAGGCCAGCCTGGAAAATAAACAAGACCTGACTCAAAAATTGATATAAGCCAAAAGGGCTAAGGATATAGCTCAAGTGGTCTAACACTGGTCCAGTAAGCACACGTCTCAAGTTTAAGCCCTTGTGCCATCAAGAGATAAAAAATAAAACAGCCAAGCACTAATGGCTCATGCCTCTAATCCTAGCTACTCCAGCAGCTGAGATCTAAGGATTGAGCTCTGTAGCCAGCCCGGGCAGGAAAGTCCCATGAGACTATCTCCAATGAACTACCTGAATCAGCCACAAGTAGAAGTGTGGCTTAAATGATAGAGTGCTAGCCTTGAGCAAAAAATCTAAAGGACATAGCTCAGGCCCAGAGTTCAAGCCCCAGGACCATCATTAAAAAAAAAAAGCCACCAATGATATAGGAAGAGGTCAAATTATTAAAAGAAGAAAAAAATCCATTTCTAACTCAACAACAACAACAAAAATCTCTATACAATAAATATTTTCTTTAAAATCCTGATTTATGGGGGCTCACACCTATAATTCTAGCTACTCAGGAGACTAAGATCTGAGGATCATGGTGTGAAGCCAGCCAGGTCAGGGAAGTCTATGAGACTCAATTAACAAGAAACAAAGCCAGAAACGGTGCTATGGCTCAAATGGTACAAAGGTTTGAGCAATAAAGCTGAGTTTTAGTCCCCCATCCCACATACATAAGACTAATCCAAAATGAAAAAACAACGAATCTATTGCAATACAATTTACACTTGTACCTTAGAGCTCAACAGAAGAGAGAGAGAAGAGATAGAGGGAGAGTAATTCCTAAGTTAAAAAAAGCCCAAATAAGAATTAAAACTTTATGATAAGAAATGCTATTCCCATTTTACAACTGAATAAAAACTCCGAATGGGGTAAGTGACTTGCCAAAAGCTACACACAGACAAGTGGTAGCATCTGTGTGTATCTGGGTTTGTGCTTCTGCCTAACTCATTGCACTTGAATATCCTTTTCTTATAGATGGAGGTGTGGAGGACAGGTTGGGAGGACAGAACTCCATGCAGAGGATAGATTGATAAACCTAGAGACAGTGAGTCACTAAACCATTTCTTCTTTGTATTTTTAGTCTTTAGAAGTTAAAGGAGGAGAAACTGGATAACAACTCAGCCCTACATCTTACCCGCAACAGTCTCTAGCTTTCCACCAGTGAGGATCATACTTCTCCAATACCAGGTATTCCTCTGCTCTCTTCAGTGCCAAATTACAGGGTTCTCGGGGCAAAAAATCATAAAGTGCCTTGACCCAGATCTTCTCCTTAGTGAGCTCGGAGGGTGGGAGGGGAGGCAAGGGTTTGCGTTGAGATGGTTGCACACAGTCCCTACTGCACTGCAAAAACCAAAGGGTGAGTTCTTCTGTTATTGTTTCAGTCATTTGTACCAAAAAAAAAATAGGTTAGGGATTGAGCATGCTCAATCTGACTCTACCGAACATAGGAATACATGTAAGAAATGCTTAGCTATATGAAACAGCATTGCATTAGAAGTTTGCATGTCCCAATTTTTCAAAGCCCATTCATTCTGCAAGTGTTTGCTTTGCTTTAAGGATTCTTTTCTTTCTAATAAAGAAAATGGAAGCCAGGCGCATGTGGCTCATACCTATAATCTTAGCTACTCAGGAGGCTGAGGTCTAAGGATCAATGTTCAAAGCCAGCACAGGCAGGAAAGTTCATGAGATTCTTATCTCCAATAAACCAACAGAAAACTGGAAGTGTCCCTGTGGCTCAAGCAGTAGAGTGCTCGCCTTGAGTTGAAGAGCTAAGGGACAGCGTCCAAACCCAGAGTTCAAGCCCCACGACCGACAAAAATAAATAAATAAATAAATAAAAATTTTTAAAAAAGGAAAATGGAGCCAGGTGCCACAGTGGCTTCCACCTGTAACCGTGCTACTGAAGAGGCTGCGATCTGAGGATCACAGTTTGAAGTCAGCCTTGGCTAAAAAAGTCCAGGAGACGCTTATCTCTGATTAATCACCAAAAAGCCAAGTGGAACTGTAGTTCACTAGGTTGAATGCTAGCCTTGAGCTAAACAGCTCAAGGACCATGGCCAAGCCTTGAGGAAGCCCAGGGCTGGCATAAATAATAATAAAATAGAAAAATGGTCCTCCCTTTTCCTGTGCTATAAGTCTGTGCTTGGGTTTACCACCCTTCTTAGGACAAGTTGCCTTCCAATTCTGAACTAGAATTTAATCCATACTCAATAAGGGTAGAAGGCAGATATATTTTCCCCCATTTATTGTCTGGTTTCAAGCTTTCTCTTTAAAAGTGAGTGGGCTGTGTTGACTGATTTGTCTTGAAAATGTTCCTTCACAATCTATTGCTCACTCACTATTTGTCCTGCAGGATACTAGGCTCTGGGCATGGCCACAGCAGACTTCATGCTGTGGACTCCCCTGTCAGCAATACTCACTTGCTTCTTACTTGACAGTCCGCCACACCACCATCTGCGAGGTGGAGTGTATTTTTCTGAAAGTTCTTCATCTTTGCTCAGGCTGATTTGTGTTCTCACTCGCCTGACATTAGAAGTAATCACATTACAAATGATTATACTCACATGCCTACTCAATTCACACTAAAATAGAGATATCCAGGTATCTTGCTACTTGCTTTTGTATTTAGAAGGCTTCCTTAACTCTCTCTACTAACAAATGACCAGATCTCAGAATTTGATTTTTCTTTCCCAGGAACTAGAGATGCTAAGAGCATATGAGTTGTTATAAAATTGAGACAGCGCGTCATATGTTTATAAAGAATCTGGCATATATTGGGGATATTAGGTAAAAATGATGCTAAAGAAAAACTTCACTTCATATCAGGCAAATTGCTCATCGTTTTATATACATTACCTCATTTGATGCTATCAACTGTTACAAATAGATAAGATGGTGATTAAGATTGATCCCTAACTCCATCATTTCTTTTTTTTTTTATTGTGAAAATACCATACAGAGGGGTTACAATTACATGGGTAAGATAATGAATACATTTCTTATCAAGCATTGTTGCCTCCTCCTTTGTTTCCCCTTCCCATCCTTTCCCATCTTCCCCCCCTCCACCCCCCCAAAGTTGTAAAGTTTGTTTTTCAACATAATGACTTGTACATCTCATTGTTGCAGGAGTTCCACCTGCATCCTTATTTAAACAATTTGTGTTTTCTGTTCCCCTCCCCAAATTATACCAACATCAAATACAGTGAAAGCAGGGGTTATACCGTGGGGGAGGGACATACAAAGCAACAAAGGAATCATCTTATAAATATGTTAGAAACAATCGCATGAAAGAAAAAACATTTGAATACATATCTTAGGGTTCATTTCACCTAACATCAACTTAGCTGACCTTTTCTGCTTGAACTACTTGTAGAAAACTAAAGCTAGATCCTTATATATATCATTCATCATTTCTTAGTTGGCCTTGAGAAAGCAATGTAACCTCTTTAACTTTAGATTTTCTCATCTATAAAGTGAGAGTTATAAAAAGAAAAGGCTGCAGATGATCGTGAGAGCCATGCGAATGACTAAACATAAAATTCTTAGCATTGTGTCTAACATGTAGGATGCTCCTATTCAATGCTAGCTGTTAACCATTCACATGGTATCCCGGATTTTATTCTTACACATTTATTGGGCACAAAGTATAAGATGAATCCATAGTTTTGTCAATGCTCAGATAACCAAGACAGTACTATTTTGCTCATAGGACAAAAAAATCACAGAGTATAACTCAGACAAATAAACAATAAGAACCGAGGCATAGGGTGTGAGGACACATGAAGAAAGGAAGAGGGAAGGCTCGGGATCACCTGACATTTGGATGAACTGGGTTTTTTTTAGCAAGGAGAAAATGGGAGAAGGGTTACCAGGCAGAGAGAGCAGAAGATACAAAGAGACATAGACTTTCAATACAGAATTTGTGAATCAGTTCATGGCGGAGGGGATTTGCCCTCGGAAGTAGACTTACCTCTTCCGTACTGTGTAGCAACAGCAACAGCAGAAAATGGACTGAACGGTGTTATCTGAAAAGCAAATCATTGCTGCTGTTAGATTATTGTTGCTATTAGAGAGCCACAAGTCCCTGACATTGGACAGATGAAGCTGGAAGTAATATTCCAAAAGAGGAAGTCCTCAGAGTAGAGCATACGAAGTGTCATGAGCATATGAGCAGCATGACCATGCCCCCTGCATGAGTGGAAGATAAAAAAAAAAAAAAGAACCTGTCACTAAAACAAAAGTTACTGGCACCCTGGCCAGTGTGGTTTCCCTTCTCAGGCTCTCCTCTTCTAGTCTGGTTAATACATTTCCTCAGTCTGCAGATGATAAAATGACCTTAACAAAGGTACAGAAGAATAGGATTCTAGAAACAATGTTCTCTCAGAAAATTGGCTAAAAGCAATTCTAAAAATTAGATCCAGCCCATTGTAACTTAAATTAAAATGGGCTGAGGGGTTGGGGTGGCTCATGTAATAGCATGTGTGCCTAGAAAGTGCAAGACTCAAGCCAGGTGCTCATGGCTCATGCTTGTAATCCTAGCTACTTGGGAGGCTGAGATCTGAGGATCGTGGTTCAAAGCCAGCCCGGGTAGAGAAGTCTGTGGGACTCTTATCTCCAAATAACCACCAGAAAACCAGAAGTGGTGCTGTGGCTCAAGTGGTAGAATGCTAGCCTTGAGCTCAAGAGCTAAGGGACAGAGCCCAGGTCCAGAGTTTAAGCCCCACAGCCGAAGAAAGAAAGAAAAGAAAGACAGGAAGGAAAGGAAGGAAGGAAAGAAGGAAGGAAGGAAGGAAGGAAGGGGAGAGAGCGAGAGAAAGAAAGAAAGAAAAAGAAAGAAAGAAAGAAGAAGAAAAAGAAAAAAGAAAGAAAGGAAGGAAGGAAGACAGACAGGAAGGGAAGGAAGGAAGGAAGAAAGGAAGAAAGAAAGAAAAGAAAGAGAAAATGCAAGACTCTAAGTGCAAATCCTAGTACCACAAAGAGAAAGAAAATAAATAGTAGACTCAACTTTTATATGAATTATGTTTGAATAGGTATAGAACTAGCTAGTAAAGTTTATTCTTCAACTTTTATTGTAACCTTAATCTTTAAGTTAGATGATTTGCCTTTTAAACACTATAGAAGTTTTGAATTTTTTTAAGTATGTGGTTTTATAAAACCTGTATTTCCCAGTCATCTCATATTGAGATTGTCACCTGAAAATAAAATATTACCAAGGCAGCAAAGTACATTGGAAATGGACAGAAGCTTTAACCTTGGCCAGACTTTGGTTGCACTCCTGCTTTATCCTGCTAAGTCCCTGTACCTCTCTTAAGTCTTAGTTTACCTACCTGTAAAAGTGAGATAAATAATACCTACATCCTTTGAGAACCCTTACCAGGCAGAAATTCATCTCTTACTTTAAGACACTGGGAGAACAGTAGCAATAGGCAACTATGTGCTTTGATATGGACTAGGAAGCAATGTGTGTGACACAGCTCGTACAATGCCAGATATACAGTGAAATGGTAACCAAGACGTATTGGAAGAGGATTCCTGTGAAGAACAAATGAGTATCGTCTCTAAAATTCCTGGAACACTGAAGGAAGTGCTCAGTAGGCATACACAAGCTGGGACGAGTCAGAAAGCCTTCATTATAAAAGCTAGAAATTATAGCAATGTCGGCAGTTATAATAAAGCTCCCCCACTCTTACCCTGTACCTGAGTAAAATCATCGTGGCCCATCAGAACTACCATATCATCGTCACAAAGGGATGTCAGTCTGGCCAAACTTCCCCTTAAAACCGAATACATTAGTCACTATCAAGGTTCCATAAGGAAGACAGAGGAAGAAGTAACAAAACCACGGCTACAATTCTCTATGACCTCTATAGGGGTCAAGTCCTATGCTGGAAATCATGCATGCTTTTTCCATTATTCATTCCATGACCCTCCCTTGCCTCTGCTAAACACTTTGGCTGAATGAAGTGCTTCATCTGGTAGAAGATTCTAAATATTCATTCCTGTGGAGATTTGGAGGAGGGGTATTCCCATGACTTAATATTCTTAGAAATACGAAGAAATGTAGCCAGTCACCAGGGGCTCACTAATAGCTAGTAATCCTAGCTAGACAGGAGGTTAAGATCTGAGGATTGCAGTTCAAAGCTAGCCCCAGCAGGAAAGACTCTCATCTCCAATTACCAACCAGAAAACTGGAAATGGAGCTGTGACTCGAAGTGGTAGAGTGCTAGCCTTGAGCAAAAAAGCTTAGAGACAGGGCCCAGGGCCTGAATTCAAGCCCCATAGACTGATGGAAAGAAAGAGAGAGAGAGAGAAAGAAAGAAAGAAAGAGAGAGAGAAAGAAAGAAAGAAAGAAAGAAAGAAAGAAAGAAAGAAAGAAAGAAAGAAAGAAAGAGGGGGAAGGAAGGAAGGAAGGAAGGAAAAGGAAAGAAGGGAAGAAAGAAAAGGAAGGAAAGAAAAAAAGGCAGGCAGACTAAGAAACGTAGCTAGTGCATTCCTTGAGTTTTCAACATCTCCTCTCCTCCATGCAAGGCACCAACTCAGTTGTCTGCTGGTAGTCAGGTATTCAACACAGCAATACTTAATCTCTTCCTCAATGTCTAGCCATTGACTAGGCATTCTCAACTTCCAACAGCCCCCAATGAAAGAATTCTTTTCTTGGGCCACAGCATCTCTAATCAACTAAAATCATAGTTTTATTGGCGCTCTTCTATGCCCTGGAATTTTGAAGCAAAACATTTAAAAGGTACTTATTTTTCCTGATTCAATAGCAAAGAAATGACCCTTAAAAGTACAGACCTACATCATCATTGCCTTAATTATGGGAAGGTTTTGTTCTCTTTTCACTGAAGACCAAGAACAGCCATCAATAGATCATTTCTGGCCGTTTCCAGTTCACAGCGCCTCAGATCTTCCAAGGGAGTCAATTGGAAAGTTCTCTCCACATGTGTACTGTGATGACAGAAATCATCCTTTAAATCCCACAGAGAGAAAGCTCTTGCCCTTTTAGAAATCCCCAATTTAGACAGGAACTCATTCCTATCAAGAGCCTGAGCCAGAGAGAGATGAAATGGCCCCAGAGAGGAGCCGTGACTGCTTGCTTGCTGAAAGGATGTATGGGTGGGAAATAGTCACAGTTGAGAATTACTACTGAAGGTGCTGGCGGTTTCTACCACTGGTGTGTTTAGAATATTCCTTTCATCTACTTCTAATTCCTCAGCAAATATTCATAATGATAGCATGTGTGCCAGCAAATCAGAAAAAGGGCAGGCGTAATCTCTGAGAGCTTTTGGAATGGCCACATGACTCCTGAGTTAGGAGCTTGAACCTGTTCTTCATTTGAAACTTGTTATCTTTCGGTGACTTCCTCTCCTCCAGACTGAGTGCCTTGTTGGAGTTTCTTCCTTCCCTAGAGGTTTATGAATGATGATAATAGGGCTCTGATCCAGGACAGGCTTCCACCAGGGGACACAGGAAGGGAGCAAATATGAGAAGCCCAGCACTTAAGGTCACCTGGAAGCTGGTGACAAACTCAGAGATGTAAAACCTTAGGCCTGGCGGCCTGGGACTCAGACGCTGTTGCCACCTCATTTCTCAGGTCTTGAGCTCCATACTAGTATCACCTTGAATTCAACCCTTGGCATTTCCGATAGCAGGATTTCATTTTGAATCAGTGCCTCAAGTGAGAGCCATTTCTTCTGAATGTCGTTGTTATCATGTCCAGCAGATAGCTGCTGGTTTTCTTTAAAAACATGATGTGAAAAACAAACTTTACAACTTTGGCTGGGGGGTGGGGGGGTGGGGAGGAGATGGGAAGGGATGGGAAGGGGAAACAGGAGGAGGCAACAATGCTTGATAAAAAATGTACTCGTTACCTTGCCCATGTAATTGTAACCCCTCTGTATGGTATTTTCACAATAAATTTTTTAAAAAGAAAGGAAAAAAAAAACATGACTTGAAACTGGCTCTGTTTCAGTGGCAGTCTTTGCCAAGGCCAGGGTTGGCACATTCCAAGTTGTGGTTTTGACACGAGACCTCTGGTGCCACAGGCTTGGCCAATACCTCTCCAGCCTGTGGTTTTGGGAACATGTCTCAGAGAAGGAGAGCTCATCTTGTACCCACACTGCCCGCTGTGGCTTCTCTTTTTCCAGAAGTTTAAAGAAAAGTTATATTTCCTTATTTCTGTGCCACAAAAGTCCACCATGAGGTCCATGTCCTAAAGCTATTTAAAAACAGGTGCATTTTAATTCAGCAAACTCAGATGATGTGGGAGATGTAACACAGCTAGCTTTTCTGACATGGAGTTGAATGGTGAATTTTTTTATGGAAATGTTTATTCAGTTTATAAAGCTATTCTTTATGCTAAGTTTATGCCTTTTGTACATTTAAGCTGTTAGATCATTCTCTGTGTGTAAGTGGGGGGGGGGATAGGTGTCCTTATCTTTTTGATACTAAGATGCCCATTCTTCTAAGAAATGATAGCCATCAGAAACATGAAAATTTATGTAGATTGACAAAAATAACTGAGCAACCCTGTGTTAGTCTCCAGTTTTTTGCTTATTTCATTTTTTTGACAGTAGAGTATGAAACCTGAAAGCTGGGAAAATAGTATCACAATGGCCACTGGCAATGAGGAAGGAAGAGGTACCTAGCTAACAGGACAGGATAAAAGGAAAGAATGGGTAAAAGTTTAGAATGGTGCTAGATTGGAGGCATGGTTTAAGTGGTAGAGCACCAACTGCAAGCAAAAAAAAAATCCAAACAAGAGCATGAGTCCCTGAGTTCAAGCCCAGTGCTGGCACAAAAATAGAAGATTGGTGCTTGATGTTTAGCATCTGATGGGCTGAGAATCTGGGAGAAAGGATGCAAAGAAGTCTCTAGACTTCTTTAGACATGCTATACACCACATTAAAAGATGAAATGGACACTATGAGAACTGATCTCAGAACCATAAAAGGTTCAATTTCCACCGTGCAAACCACAGTGGAATCCACAAGTAATAGAATAAGTGAAATGGAAAATAGAATTTCAGAAGTCGAGGATAAAACAGGAGCTAAAACAAAAAGTCAAAAGTATGGAAAAAACACTCAGAACCTATCAAAGAGAAGTCCAGAAATCAGCACACTCAGCTAAGAAATCAAATCAAATAATTGGGATCAGCAAGGGGGAGAGGATTTAGTAGTAAAATAATAGCGGAGAACTTCCCCACTCTTAAGAGAGAAAATCTTACCTGCTAAACACAGACTTATAGAACCCCCAGTAAACTGGATCCAAGAAGAAACACTCCTAGTAAAAACACATCTAGTAAAAACATTTGATATTAATAACAAGGAACTGGTTTTAAATGCTGCAAAATTAAAGAAGGAGCTATATTACAATATAAAGAAAATCAGAATCACTGCAGACCTCTCCATACAAACCCTCAATGCAAGGAGAGCCTGGAATGGTATAATCCAAGCTCTGAAGATCAACAACTGCCAACCTAAACTGATCTACCAGTGAAGTTACCATTTTCATTAGATGGTGAAACCAAAACTTGCTATGACAAACAAAAATTAAAGGAATTCATGATCACTAAATCAACATTACAGAGAATTTAAAGGGAGAAATACAATCCAAAGAAAACAATCAAAATCAAAGAAACACATCAGCCAAAAATCACTAGAGGATCAATTTAGTAAACACATGAAGAGGAAAAACAAAATACAGGAAATCAGGAAAATGGCAGGAAACATGACACATCTTTCTTTAATAACTCTAAACATTAATGGACTCAATTCTTCAATCAAAAGAAGAATAGCAGGTTTGATCCAAAAACAAAATCTATCCAATGTTTGCATTCTGTTTGGGGTTGGTTTTTAATTATGAAAGCTTCCACTAATTATGATATATGTCTTTTAATATATTACCTGTATATCACATTTATTGAATAAATAAAAGGTATTCATCTCTGATCTTAAATAAAAAATTCAGATAGACATTTGCACAAAATAATATACCTTTAATGTACAAAACAATCAAGAATGTCATAAAAGCTATCTAGCTAACTTATAAAATAGCTTCACTGCATATTACAAAAAAAAAAAAAGAAGCATAATCCTAAGTATAGGGTCTTTCTTTCCTCCACCACCCTACCAAAAAAAAAAAACTGTTTAATACAGCCATTTATCTTTTGAACCAAGATAGAAATAGTACAATGACACTGTTCTAATCTGGCTTATATAACTGTAACCCCTCTGTATATTACCTTTACAAAAATAAATAAAATAAAATAAAAATGTTTTTAAAAGGGAGCAAGGCATGATGGGAGCTGGGTAAAGGTGCAAGGTGAGCAGGATTTAATAGGCTGTTAGAGGGCTAGAAGCAGGGCTGAAGTGGTAGAGTACCTACCTAGAAAGCAGGAGACTTCAGTTCAAGACCAGTAACATCTAAAACACAGACGTGCACCAGGCACCAAGGGACAGAGTACCCAGAGACAGTGTCCCTGAGATAAAGGGCATGACAAGGAAACACAGTGAGTCTGGAAATCCCTGGAAGTTCTTTGTGAGAAATGTTTATTATTGTTTGTTTTGTGGTGCTGGGGAGGGAATGGGTCTTGCATACCAGGCAAACACTCTACCACTGAGTTACAACTCCAACCCTTGGTTTATTCAGGTAGTCTCACAGTGTTGCTCAGGCTGGCCTTGAACATGTGGTCCTCCTGCCTCTGGCTCCTAAGTGCTGGGATCATAGGTGTGAACCTCCACACCTGGCTTTCTTTGCAAGCATTTTGCTTCTTTCCCAGTAATGAGCTAATGTGAGCTGGACTTTGCGGGCACCTTATGTATACAACCTCCCAGTGCCTGACTGTCTGCACCCCCTCCCGACTCTACCCTGCGGTCCTCTTTCCTAGAACTCTCTGGTCTGTGGGCTCAAAGTTCATGACAAGCTCACACCAATCACACCCAATCTGGCCAACTTGTGAAGTGAGGAAGTGACTGGCCGGCCGCAGGGCCTTCTGGCACAAGTTGTGTTCACTAACTCTGGTGGACAAGGAAAGCAGACAACATTGGCTATAGGCAGGCACCAAGAAGCAGCAACAGGACCTTCAGATTCACACACCAGGCAGCAGGGGAACCACACAGGGTCTAGAGTTATGGGGAGTGAGACAAAATGATTCCTAGACAAAAGAAAGCACACCTACACCTGTGTCCAGTGTTAAGACTAAGCTTACATTTGAAAGTGGACAAGAACAGAAGCCAAATGGTAATGAAAGAAAGTCAGATTTGGTTTTAGCCTGTGGCTCTCCCTCCCTTTGTCACTGCATTTGTGATTTGGGGTTGGAAATATATTACTCTCAGCGCTAGTAAAACATCTGTAATCTTAAGGTCTCATCATTTCTGTGGGTCAGGAGATCAGGAAGAGTTGAGCTGGGTGTCTGGGGCTCAAGATGTCTCATGCAGTTGCAATCAGGCTAGACACACTGGAGCTAGAAAATCCAGGTTCATGTGCATAGGCACTGGGCAGGTCTGGTTCCTAGAGTACTCACAGCATGGCAGCTGGAAGTCCAAGAGGCAGGAAGCTACAGCAGCAAGGTGGGAGGCTCGATCTTCTAATAAGTCAATCTCAGAGGTGATATTCCACCTTTTTTTGTGGTGGCCCTGGGATTCAATCTCAAGGTCTTGAATTTCCTTTACTATTTGAGCCATGTCTCTAGTCCTTTTTGCATTTGTTGTTTTCCAGATAGGTCTAGCCTGGACTACTCATTTATGCTTCCCAAAGAGCTGGGCTGACAGGCAAATACCATAACACTCAATGTTTGTTTTTTTCTTTTCTTTTTGTCAGCTGAGTTTGAACTCAGCCTGACACTGTCCCTGAGCTCTTGTGCTCAAAATTAACACTCCACCACTTTGAGCCACAGCCCTGCTTCTGGTTTTCTGGTGGGGTTAACTGGAGATAAGAGTTTCATGGAATTTCCTGCCTGGGCTGGCTTTGAACCACAATCTTCAGATCTCAGCCTTGAGTAGCTAGGATGATAGGCATGAGCCACCAGCACCTAGCTATAACATTCAACTTGTTATTAGTTCAGATGGCGTCTCACTAACTTCTTGCTCAGGCTGGGCTTGAACTTTGATCCTTACCACCCCTACCTCCTGAGTAGCTAGGATTGCAGGCATGAACCACCTTATCATTTTTACTATATCTACTCATAAGAAATGAGAAGCTAGGGCAGATTCGTGCTCCAATGGAGGGGTTGCACACCGATGTGTCTACATGGAGGCAGATCTCACTGGAGGCCGGCTACCCTCTTCATCTTCCTATTCATAACAGTAACTATGGACTGATGGTGCACACTCAGGAGTGAGGCATGCTAATTCAGGTAAACTAAAACTTATAAAACACACTACTTTATAAATTGTGAATAAAAGACAGAGATTGGGCCACAAGGGAGGTCAGAGGCACAATTTTCTAAACCAGTGAGTGGCTCCATCTAGGCCCTGAGCTCCAAGTATATGCTCAGAGCAACTGTCAGCTGTTAGAAACACCAGCTCACAGAGCCAGCGTGCTGTGACAGTCAATATGACGCAACACACGTAAACACTTCTGAGTAATTGTAATACACCCTGGGACACCAGTAAACATTCACCATTGCACAGAGAAGGTCCAGCCATGTGTAGCTGCAGTTTATGGTAGAAGAAAATTGTCGATTCTTATCCTTGAACCAGCCTACCAAAGGAAGAAGGTAGAATGTGATTGCATCAAAACCAGCCCCTTCCATGCTTCTGCAGGGAGAAAGAACCTTAATTGATCTGGACCAGTAAGGCACTGTTTCAGCCTTCAGACAATCCAAATCCTATCTCAGTGCTCACAGATTATTTGTCTTATATGAAATCAAGCCCCACAAGTGATCATTTGTAGCCATTTCTGTACTTCTGACCTAACCAGGGGGGCAGTGAGGGTTGTATCAAAAAAACAACATGACTTTTTTGTTGCTGTGTTTGGGGTTCTATTTTGAGACAGTGTCTTGCTGTAGAGCAGTTCCAGGCTGGCCTCAAATATATAATCCTCCTGCCTCAGCCTCCTGAGTTCTGGAAATACAGAGGTGTAAGACCACTTCTAGCACAGCTTTACATATTAAGGATCCTTCTCTCTCTCTTTTTTCCCCCTCAGTCGTGGGGCTTGAACTCTGGGCCTGGGCACTGTCCCTGAGCAATTCAGCTCAAGGCTAGCGCCCTACCACACGATCCACTTCCTTAAGGATCCTTATGAACTCACAGCTCAGACACCAAAGAGGAGAGGTGCACACATTGATACTTTTTTAGCTTTTTTTCTGCTTTGATCTGCTATATTTATAATTTTATATTTATATTTATAAATTTATATCTATATTTATAACAGAAAGCCTTTTTATCTGAGTGAGTTAATACTGTAAATTATATTCAGCTAAGAACAAGAATAGCATGGTTTCATCAGCAAGTATTTGGTCTTAAACAAGGCACTTCGACATAAACAGTTGTTTTCATTTCTTTTCTTTTTAAAATTACAGTCAACTTTTCCTAATGCCAGCTAAAATCAGAAGTGTAAAACTTGGCTTTGTTAACTGGCCTAATCTGATCATGACTGAGCTTTATTGATGTTTGATTCTAAAGACACCCAGAATTAAAGAGTTTTTAACTATGTGCATAACAAAGCTCTCTGGGCCCTTAAATTAAGCTCAATGAGTATTTCCAAGAACTGTGTATCATAAAGAAAATTCTTTCAAATCAATTCTAAAACTAGTTGACTAAAGCATTCATTACTTTTTTTTTCTCTTTTTATGGCCTGTATTGGAGGCTCAAACCCGAAAGTATTGTTCTCTTGCTCAGTTTGCTTGTTCATAGCTAGACACTATCACTTAATCCAAGCCTCTAGTCTGGCAGTTTTACTACCTAATTGGAGTCTCGGGGACCTTTTTTGCTTGGATTGGCCTCAAACCTCAGTCCTCAGATCTCAGCCTCCTGAGTAGCTAGGATTATAGAGGCAAGAGCCAGCAGGGCCTATCCCTATGTTATTTCCATCTTCACAGGCGGTGGATAAAACAGGGAATGTTTGCATTATAGACAAGTAGGATATGGTGAAACCAGCACTAGAATTTGATCTCCTGGCCTTTAATCCTGAGTTCTTTACACTAAATACCATTCTGGAAACAAACACACCATCCTGGTTGTACTTCTACATGTTACAGATATAAAAATGCTATTTCTGTTGTCTTAGTTCTTTTTTCCATGCTGAATATTTACTAGAATTATCTCACCATCATGGTTAAGTAATAAAACCCAGTCAGTGTATCTGGGGCAATTGTCTTCAAATTTTCACAAGTTCAACACCTTAGACAAAACTTGCTCTGGTGATGGAGAACCAGAAAATGTTCTGGAAAAGAAAAAGTAAGCCCGGTTTACTTACAGGTGGACAGAATCATGGCTGTCCTTTTGAAGAGGACCACAAAACATTCTTCAGTTCTTCAGTTGTGTTCCACACAGCTTTAAACTGAAATCATAGTTTGCTCAAGACATTTCTCACGAGCAAAGTTAACCCCACCTATTTTCCTGTTCTAAAAACCTCAGAATGACAACATAATGGCCTAGATAAAAAAGCTCAAAAATCTCCATCCAGATCTGAAGGTAGCTTACTTCTCCTTTCTATATGTGTGGGTGAATCCAGCAAATACATTTCCAAAAATTCACCACATTTTGGTAAAAGGAATCTTTAAAAAAAATCATCAAACTGCCCTCTCTGGACAGAGAATGAAACAAAGAAATGAATTGGAATCATGCCAAGACCACACAGTTAATGTGAAGGAACAGAACTAAAGCCAATCTAAAGTCTAATAAGACCTTTAAAAAAGGTGAAATCTAGCAGAGAAACATGAAAAACCACAATAACAATGCAAAATGCACTATAGCATTTCACTTCATCCCCTTGGAAATGCAACTAAACCTTAGCTAAAAGAGCAAGTTAACACCTGAGAGTATATCTACATTGCCTTTATTACTTCCTTCCTGATAGATTAGTATGTCTTCAGCATTCAAGGTGGATTTTTTTTTTGTTTTAGGCATGCTTATGTATAAACGGTAAGTTTCAGTGAAAAAAAAACTGAAGATTTTTGAAGAAAATGTTCTCAAGAGTTACATGGTATTACCTACCTTGCTTTTCCATGAAAAGTTTTTATAAGTATTAATGCAGAACTGTACCTTCCCTCACTCTCTTCAACACCACTTAGTAGTCCCCACAGCAACTCAAAGTAAAAGGGAAGCTCAGGAGGGGATGGTTGGAGGGGACAGAAGTGGGGGGGGGAAGGAAGTGCAACGGGAGTGCTGAGGCACAGCTTGCATAGGACCAGCTCCTGGAACAAGCTACAAGTCCCGTTATAGAATCTATTTGTCATGGGAGCAAAATTAAAGAAGAGGAGGAGAAATGTGGCTGACTGTGAAAAGAATTGGGACAATTTTTTTTTCCATAATAAAGGATCCAAAGAAGAGGCCAGGCACTAGTGGCTCACACCTGTAAGTAATCCTAGCTACTCAGGAGGCTGAGATCTGATGATCTTGGTTTGAGGCCAAGCCAAGGCGGAGAAGTCTGTGAGACTCTTATCTACAATGCCCCACAACCGTCAAAAAAAAAAAAAAGAGGAACCAAGGATGAACACAGCTTGTGGCCGATGGGCTCCCAGGTACAAACTCCAAACCAAAGAGAAGTGGTTCTCCAGGGCCAGAGTGAAGACACAGCTCAGAGCAGCCAGCTCCCACCTGTGTGTGTGCCCAACAATCCATAGCAACCTCCAGAGGGGATGACTAAGAAGATATGTCTGTTGGTGACCACCCGCCCCATCCCTCCAGGGGCTCCTGAGGGAAGAAACAAAGGCTCTACCATCATGGGAGTCCTAGAGATTTTAAGGATGAGAAACCTACTCAAGTGGATGGCAGAGTCAACACTGAAGCTGTAAGACACAGTTCTTCATCCACAAATGCAAGTCTAGCCACATCTCCTGGGAACACCACATATCCAACTCTTTCCACAGCACCCCAGCCTCTTCACTACAGCTGGAGCTGGAGCTAGCCCTAGGTAGGGCAGCTTTTGTTAAGAGCAATCAGCTTGGGGCTGTGAAGATGGCTTAGTGGTAGAGTGCTTGCCTAGCATGCATGAAGTTCCTGGGTTCCATTCCTCAGCACCACATCAACAGAAAAAGCCAGAAGCAGCTCAAGTAGTAGAGTGCTAGCCTTGAGCAGAAGCAGCTCAGGGACAGTGCCCAGGCCCTGAGTTCAAGCCTCGGTACTGGCAAAAAAAAAAAAAAAAAGCAATCATCTCATCCTCTGTTCCAGGGTGGGTAGATTCTCCAATTAACTGTGATCACTATGGGCAGGATCACTAAGCCCCCAAACAGACCCCAAGAGGCAAAAGCAGGCATCCCCAGATATGTCTACTGGTGTGAGGAGCATAAGCAATGGAAAGACTTAGGATTTCTTTTTTTCCTGAAAGGAATATTTCATCCCCATGGGAAAAGGAAGTGACAGCGGATGGAAATGTCCAATCCTAAAAAGGCAATTTACACTACAGAATTAAAGTTTTAATTAAAAGACAACTCATGTTTCTTATAAATATATAACTTTATATATTAAATGTACTTACAATATGTACAGCATACAAATATTTTAACCTGTGATACTAAGAACAGGGATGAGTACTTATCCAAGTCAGGTTCTTTATTCACCTAGAACTCAAGTCTAGATGATGCTCTAGGCCCAGATCTCTGTAGAAACCCAAGGAAAGAGATGGGTTACTGAAACATGACTCCTTGCCTTCTCACTGGTTTTCTACAGACACAGGCCAACGTGGGTCTGTGTGCATCCCTACAATGGGCAAAGCCAGGGGTCTAGGCACTGTGCCTGATACACTGTACATATTCAAGTTCCTGAGGAATGCAGAGAAGCGAACACTTTCAATCACCAACTCTAAGTACCATCTTCACAGTCCGGAAGACAGTTACGGAGTTACAGTTGGTCTGAAAGAAAATGCCTTAGGCATTTCCAATTTATAAGTAAAACAATCTAGACAGCCAGGTGCCAAATAAGTTCACCAAGTGGCCTTTTCTCATGCCTTGGGATCTGGGAGCCACTGGTCCCAATGCTTATCTTCCAAAAGTTTCTTCACATTCAACTAGTTCATCTATTGTGCGCAGCAAATCTTCGAATGAAGGCCTTCCCTCTGGTTTCTACAATTGAAAGGCAAAGAAAAGCGGTGAGTTTCAGGATCCAATCCCATGGAAATCCTCACTGTTCAAACTCTTATACTACATCATCCTACAGACAGAAAGAACTTCAGACTGAAAAATGTGGGCAATGGTAATTCATCTATCTCTCTATGCTAACCTAGCTGGCATGCCCTGCTGCTTGACTGACAGATCTCTCTTTAAAAAAGAAAAAAAAAAGACTTTTTACTGGCAAATATTAGAGTTGTACATTGGACAAGTTTCCTTTGAACATTTCCATGCAAACAATGCATCTCACTCAAACTTACCACCTACATCTCTCTCCTACCTTTGGAAAACAATTTCACCAGGTTTCACTGTTCTACTTTCAAACATACATACATATACATAGACATATATAGTACTTCAACCATATTTTCCTCTCTGTTGCTTCCTCCTAACATTTCTAAGATACCACGTTGATCAAGTAGTATTAGACCTCTTCAGTGCCTGCAAAAATCAAGCCCTGCAGATCTGCAGAGCCCTATCTACCTATCATCTCTGTTCATTCCCACAAAAAGTCCTACCAGATGAGCGCTCTACTCTCTACTGTCACGTGAATGTCTGTAGTAATGTCTTTACATGCTATTCATACTGTACTCTCTCCCCCTTGTACCTCTTCCTGCCCAGTCTCTGTCCATCCCCATTAATGCTCCTGGGAGGAAGTGTGAGGAATTGGGAGCTTTGGAGTTAGGTGGCCTCTGCTGCTCTCTAGCTAACTGGTCCCAGGCAACATCAACCACAGGAAACCTAATCTTCTTGTCTATAAAGTGGTCATAGTAAAAACATCTAACCCCAAGGGTTACTTAAGGACTAAATCAAAGCATTTGGTACAATGCATTTAAATACAGGTAGCCTAATGTCTGCTTTTCAAGAATCATTCTGGTGCCTAAACTCTTCTGTGAAGTCATAGTTCACTATTTCCAAGTATGAGTAAACAAATGAGGGAGGTTGCAGTTTAGAGGAAGAAACCCTCTCTGGAAAAAGCGACACTTCAATCCCACAAGTGATCCACAGAAAGGAGGGGAGCAACTTCTCAGGCCTGGTCCCAAGTCACTATCTTAGGCAGCTGCCGAGGATTCCCACTTGGGAGTGAGTCCCAGCCTGAGCTGATTAACTGAATTACTAGTGTTTTCCACTGCTTCATATTCATCTTACATTAATCTGGAACTGAGATGAGAGGGCTGGCTTCTTCCCTAGAGCTTGAAATCACTATAAAATGTGCACCAGATGGGCAGGGTGGCTTACATCTAATCCTAGTTGAAAAGAGGCAGAGATCAGGAGGATCAAGGCAACCGGGGAGGGGGGGAAGCATCTCCCCATCTCCATCTCCATCACTATAAGCTAGCCATGAGAGCTATCAACCTATTACCCCAGCTACATGGTAAGTGTTAATATGAGGATGGTGATCCAGACTGGCCGAGGCATGAACAGGCCATGAAAACATTTTTCATCTTATGAAAAATAACTAAAGCAAAAAGGGGTGAAAGTGCAGCTAAACTAGAAGATAACCTGGTGAACAAGCAGGGAGCTCTGAGTTCAAACCCAAGATCTGATTAAAAACAAGACAAAAACAAAAAACAAAACACTACCAAAAAACACATACCACCCAATTCCATAGACTCTAAAGCCTGTACCGGGATCCATCTACCAAGCCCAACTGTGAATGTTTCAGCGATTCAATAGGAGAGCACAAAGAAGTATCTATACCTCCTGCCAACACCTCAGCATCACCTCATATATGTATTTAGACGCCAGCTTCGGCCGGTGGAGGCGGTGGCCTCGAGTAACCATGGTTACCACTTCATAATTGGTGTTCTTCTCAAAGGGCATTCTGCCTTCCGTGAAGACTTCCCACATCAAGACACCTGGAAAAGGACAAGGATTATCACATGACGAATCCACTTCCTCTTCAGAGCAGAAAGCAGGAAATGAGGAACAGGGATCTTACCAAATGACCAGACATCTGACTTGCTGCTAAAACGGCTGTAGTTAAATACTTCAGGCGGGCACCACTTCACTGGGAATTTAGCACCAGAAGAGCTTGTGTACTGATCATCCAGAACATACCTAGGGTGAGACATACCATGGACTTATACCTCTGAAGTACGATCTGTACTTCACTTCATACTGGTGATTTCATTATTTACCACTTTACAGTCAAAAACACAGTTGACTGAAGCCCAACATGCATCCAGCTGGAGCTAAAGGTTTAGCTCAGTGGCCACACCTGGTAGATTCCATCTTCCTCTTGATGCAAAGAAAGGGTGTAAGAGGGAGACACCTCAGCTACACTTAAATCTCTCTGCTCTTCTCTTTCCAGCTTAGGAGACACAGGCAGAATATAGTAACAATAGTCTGCTAACGTCCCATTGCAATTATGTTCTTTAGACAAAATGTTACTCTCAGCCCTATATATAAAAGACCTAAAGCAGAACTACTCTAAAAGAAGTGGTGAACGTGTCTAGAGACATTCATGCCCTGAGCCCCCATGGCTCTATAGAGCAGTTTTTAAGAAGCAAGTGCAAGAAAAGACAAGACAAAGCATGTAAATGGTGACATATACATTTACATACATTCTCTCCCTCTCAAAATAACATTGTTATTTCTCTGTGTGAACATATTTATGTCCCTCTGGAAGGACATACAGAAGCTAATAACAGTGGTTAGTTCTGGGACAAATCCTAGATTACAGATGGTAAATTGAGGATTTAAGCTTTCGCTGTAATGTTTGGTGCATATTTATAAGAGGAATGTATTTATATATTATAGGTGCATATGAAATTCATTCATTAAGGCAGCCATGAGAAGATACACAAATACATTCACAAATATCCTTTGTTGAACTATGGAGACAAAGATGGTGTCTGGCCAGCGCTACTACCTCAGGGGGCTAGATCTTTAAATGATTGTCAATCAGGGATATCTGAATTTAGTATAGGGGTTCACACACAAAAGCAATGATTTTCCAAAAGCCAAATACAGGATGATTGAACCTATGAAAGAAGGCTGCTTGTCAGGTATTGAACATTTTATAAAAAAGCAAATTAAGAGTTGGGTAATTAACACGTTGAGAGTGAGAAATAGACTCTAACACCCTCAAACATTCTTAGGCTTGATGAGTTTCCTTAGAAGCTGAGCTTGCCCCTGCAGGACCTGGTCCTTGTGTGGCCTTAAAACAATTTTTTTGGTAGTACTGGAGTCTGAACTTCAGGCCTTACACCTGCAGGTACTCTACCACTTGAGCCATGCCTCCAGCCCCCTTTTAACTGCTGTTAGTGATGTCTACGGGCCAACTCCCTGACCCTTTCACAGTCTTCTGAGCAGGTCACACGAATCTCAGATTTCAAACTTTTGCACTTGTCTCTTTGACCTGGAAACATTTATATCTAGATTTTTACCTAACTGGCTGCTCATTGCCTTTAGTCTCCATTCAGTGTTCTTATCTGGAAAAAGGTCCTCCTGGTTACCAGATCCAAAGTAAAAATAGCTATGTGCACCACCACCCCCATCCCAAAATATCTGTCTGTCAGAGATAGGCAGATTTTCTCTGAAGAGGGCCCGATAACACATCGTGTTCCACTGCACGCACAGTGCTGGTGACAACTCTCAGCTGTACCTCTTACGTGCAAAAGCACCAAGGCAGGTACAGGCTGTTATAGAAGGCTGTCTCAATAACACTATTTTTGTGAATACTGACCTAAGTTTCAGGTCATTTTCAGGTGTCCTGGTATCTTCCAGTTGCTTGATAAGAAATGTACTCATTATCTTGCCCATGTAATTGTAACCCCTCTATATGGTATTTTCACAATAAAAAAAAAGGAAATGAAAAATGTGACACCCATTATCGGTTTGCAGGACCATCAAAAAAGCTTAGGTCAGACTGACAGGTCACGGCTGCTGGCCCTGTGCGAACATACACATTTAGACTCAGGTCCGTGTCTCTCTTATCCCTAGAACATTCGCCACAGGTGGCAGGAACATAGATGGTTTAGTCTCTGCTGTGGTTCAGAGAGTTGTGTTTGGCACAACTCTCATTTCTTACATATAGTTGAATGATTGCACAGAGAGATAAAAAGGATGGAAAGACAAAATATTTTTAAACGTCTTTTCACTTTATTAAAACTACAAAAGAGAAGAAATGTACTGCAGACAGAACTGTACTAAGCTGTATTTATAAACTGACCGTAAAACATTCCTATGAAAACAAAAGATTCTAGAAATATAATCCACATTGAGGAGAAAACAGAGAAGCCACTAATTTAACAAGCTATATCTCCATCTAGTGGAGAAAATACTGCCACCAGGATACATATTTCCATATCCTAATGTCATTGGCCATTAATGAAATTCCTTCCTGCAAGTTATCATTGATGCAAATTACTTCCACACATACTTATTCTACAAAATAATGTAAACGTTACTTGAAAGAACATAACACTCAGCCATACCTGGCCATGCCAAAATCACAGACTTTCACAACTCCCGCCTCATTTACCAGACAATTTCTGGCAGCCTGGGGGGAAAAAATCATGATAGTGTATTAGGCTAAAAATCCCACAATACAAGAAAAATATGTCTGTTTTATTATAATCCAGCCAAATATCCACAGAGGGTGGAAATGTCTGCTTTTTTTTTTTTTTGGGTCCAGTCGTGGGCCTGAACTTTGGGTCTGGGTACTGTCCCTCAGCTCTTCAGCTCAAGGCTAGCACTCTACCACTTGAGCCACAGCGCCACTTCTGGCTTCTTTTTGCTTATGTGGTGCTGAGGAATCGAACCCAGGGCCTCATTCATGCAAGGCAAGGGCTCTACCACTGAGTCACCTTCCCAGCCCGAAATGTCTGCTTATAGATTATTTTTACCCCAATAGAAATGTCTGCAACATGTATTTGAAACAGTCTGCAGAAAGACAGGTTAGAAAACATTTGCCACAGGTATTACAGACATTATCGTTACCCATAGTCATAGTTAAGAAAGGTCAACTCTGGTTTTCCCCTCTGGTTCTACTCTTATTAACATATGTGAGGATTTGTTGTTGTTTTACTGATGGTGGTAAAATCTCTTGAAGTCCTTATTCTACGTTTTAGTAAGGCGAGCTTCAAAATACACAACCATCAGATGAGCAAGCAGTGATTAAGTCAACTCAATCCCGGTCAAAAGAACACCTGAATCAGGTGCAGTGGCTCCCAGGTAGCAGAGATCAGGAGGATTGCAGTTAAAAGCCAGTCTAAACAGAAAGTTCAGGACACCCCATTTCAACTAAAAAAAGATTGGCATATTGAGGTACTACTGTCATCACAGCTACACAGAAAGTGTAAGAAAAAGGACTGAGGTCCACGTTTGACTAGGCAAAAAGCAAGACCCTATTTGAAAAATAATAAAAGCAAAATGAGCTGAGAGCATGGTTCAAATGGCAGAGCACCTCCCTAGCAAGCTCAGAGCACAAAGTCTGGAGTTCAACCCCAGTACTACAAAACAGTAATAAATAAATAAAAATAAAACAGCTGTGTAAAAGTTTTTTTTGTTTTATCATGTATGGGATTTTCAGTACATTAAAAGAAGACACATCCAATTGGTCAACTACAAATGCAAATTACTTAATGTTTGAATTATGTATTGAATTCACATATTTAGTATCTCCCCAATTGTGAAGGTTACAAGATTCAAGACAATAGCTAGATAGAAAGACATAGTATTTTTAGAAGGAAAATATCATATTTTAATATATCAATATTTAATATTTTTCTCTTCCCAACTGTTCAGAATCCTATTTTCTACATGTGACAATTCTACTTGTATGAGTTCCCTTACAGCACATTGTTAAAAGTCTCTTCTTGTATGAGAAATAGTGACCACTCCTAGAGTCCTCTCTATCTTTCTTTTCTTTTTTTTTGGTCAGTTGTTAGGCTTGAACTCAGGGCCTAGGCATTATACCTAAGCCTCTTTGTGCTCAAGGCTAGCACTCTACCATTTGAGCCACAGCATCACTTCCAGTTTTTGCATGAATAATTAGAGATAAAAGTCTCACAGGGACTTTTCTCCAGGCTGGCTTTGAACCTCAATCCTCAGATCTCAGCTCCTTAGTAGCTAGGATTACAGGCATGAGCTACTGGCACCTGGCTCTTCTCCATCTTTCTATGAGGACAACCACAAAAGCCTTTGCTTGCCAGCAGCAGGATTCTTTTTGAAGCAGACAAAAAGAACACAACCTGCCTTCAAAGGGTGGCACAGATCTACCAGACTAATATCAATACAATAGGCATGAAACATAAAAAAAAAAATTGCTTTCACCAAGATATGGTCCTTGTGAGTATCAGGGTCAGATTCATGAAGAAATTCAATTTGTATCAGCTTGTTAAGTTAAAAAAAATAAGAGAAATCCAGGTGCCAGTGGTTCATGCCTATAATCCTAGTTACTCAGAAGTCTGAGATCTGAGGACTGCAGGGCAAAGCCAGCTGGGGCAGGAACATCTGTGAGTCTCTTATCTCCAATTAGACACCAAATAAACAGGAGTCGAACTGTGGCTAAGTATAGAGCACTAGCCTTAAGCACAAAAGCTCAGAGACAGCACCTAGACCTTGAGTTCAAGCCCCAGGACTGGCACCACAAAAGGATGGAAGGCAGGCAGGAGGGCGGGCAGGCAGGCAGGCAGGCAGGCAAGGAGGGAGGAAGTTGAGTCATGAGCTTCAGGATGACGACAATACTCTTTGTCATTATTGAGCATAATGCTACTGTATGTATGTGTGTGTATATATACATACATACATATATATATACATATATACATATATATATATCATGTCTACTAAGTCCTTTGTCTCAATTATATGCAGGGATAATTAAAGCAGTCTTATAAGCAAAATTGTAAGTTTTATAAGCAATATTGTAACAAGCAATTCAAAGAAGTGGAAAAAGGGTCTCAGAATGATTAGGTAACTATTCTAAAACACACATAGCAGGCCATCTTCCATTTCAAAATTCTCAACTTCCTATTATACTTTAAACCTAGAGGTAACATAACATTAAGAGTATTGACTCTAGAGCCAAACTCCCTGGATTCAAATCCTGCCTACTCGATTAACTTAACTGTTGCTATTATTTTACTCCATTTGCACCTGCTTCCTCATCTGTGAAACAGGAACAGTAATGATACCTCCTACTTACAATTTTTGCAATGATTCAGTGACTTATATTCAAAAATGCTTATTACCTATTTGAGGTGAATGAATTTTTTTTAATGCCTTGCTGCTACTCTAACATACTTTATCATCAGAACGCTGAAATTAAAATTTAGGGGAAATCCCAGAGGCAAATCCTATTTGCTCTGGTGAAAGGATCAAGGTAAAGTGATAGTGTTGCTGATATGCTGAAAATAGTCACATTTGTGAAGGAAAAATGGGAGGAAAAATAGAATAATGGAGGCGAGATGGAGAAAGCAGAATAAGGAACAATTCACCAATGTCCCCATCACAATAATTTAGAAAGTGACAGACTTCTTCTGGTATTGTTAGAAGCTGCCATCTTTCCCCAATGATTAATGAGAGAAGGAAAATGATTTCTCTAATAGTTTCTAATTATAGCATATGAAGTGAAAAGAGATTAGGATTTAGGAAGAAAGTCAAGACTAACTCTAACTTTCCATTCATCACACTTTACACTTTATGTGTGATGAATGGCACTTTATTTCCCTGACGCTAACTCCCATCTATAAAATGAGGATAGTAATAAATGTGCTCATGATTAGCTCTCTCCTGGGACTTTTCTGAAGCTTAAGTAGTTCATGTAAGAAAACTTGCCTGGAGATATTAACTCTGTAGACTGTCAAATAAATCCTTCCTTTAAACTTAAGAAGTAAGTGGCTTACATTTACCAAGTTTAAAAATAACAGTGAAACACTGTTAGCAACCAAAATTGGTCACTGCTACTGCTGAGCCAGTATTACAAAAGAATCTGGTGGGTGAGTGGGTACCAAGTCTCTGTGGATGAAGCTGTTTCTCTCCAGGTACTCCATGCCTTCACACACATCCTGACACATACTCAGCAGCATGTCTCTACTGAAATGGCCTTGTCTCTGTCGGAGGAAATTCAGAAGGCAGCCCCGTTCCATGAACTCAGTCACGATGTAAATTGGTTTCTGCTGGGTGCATACCCCATAAAGCTGTACCAGCTTGGGATGTGTCAGCTTCCTGGGGGGGGGGGGGAGGAAATGCATATGGCATTACTACAGAAAAAGAAATCAGCAAAACAGAAAGTGCTCAAATAAACAACCTCGTGATGCAACTAAAGCTTCTACAAAAACAAGAACAAACAAAAACCCAAAGTACTAGGTAAAGAGAAATATTAGAGCAGAAATCAATGAATTAGAGGCTAAAAACAAATAATACATAGAATCAACAAAGCAAAAAGCTGGTTCCTAGAAAAAGAAATCAGCAGGCGTATTAGATGGGGCCCTTCTTCATCTGAAACAGGGAGCCGGAAGAAGAGCTAGAAACTTACATCATGACTTTAGCTTCTTCTATGAAGTCCTCCTCACACATGGCACCCTCTCTAATAGCTTTGATAGCTACTTTGTACTGGGCTCGCCACTTGCCCAGCCTCACCACTCCGAACAGTCCACTCCCCAACTCCCTCATAAAGGTCAGCTCTGAAGGGTTAATCTCCCACTTCTCTGAAAGACAGAAGGGAAAAGTGGGAATCAGTGAGGAAAGAGAAACTAATCAAGAATCACCCTCAAAGTTCAGGAAGATACTGTAGTCATTACTACGAAACACAGAACAGAGGTACATCCTGAATCTACTATACTGCACAGGGGTGCTTTCCACCCTCTCTAAAGGGTGTCCCTTTTAAACTATCCCAATAAAAGCAGAGGAATTGAAAAGGCAAGAAGATACTGCATAACAGACTAAAAGTAACAGCTAAGAGTATGTGTGTGTAATTGAATTCAGGGCTCTCACTTGACTTTTTTCACTCAAGGCTGTCACTCTGCCATTTGAACCACACTCCCATATCTGGCTTTTTTTTTTTTTTCTGTTTATTTGGAGATAAGGGTCTCATGGACTTTTTTCTACCTGTCTGGCTTCGAACCACAATCTGCAGATCTCAGCCTCCTCAGGACTACAGGGGTAAAACTTCTGCACCCAGCTTCAAGTCCATTAAAAAACAACAACAACAAAAAGCACCTTTTATCACTCCTTCTCCTGAGTTTGTTTGTTGGTTTTTTTTCCAATTCCACCAAGTTAAAAGGAATTAAGCCTGCTATTTATAAGGCTTTCGTCAGAAGTAACAAAAACCATCAAAGTAATTTATTTTTTTCATCCTAGCACTTCACTTTCTGCCACTAACCAACAAAAACAGTGAGAACCATGGTTGAAAAGACAATGATTTCTTTTTAAATGCAAATGGTATTCCTTGTCTTTTCCCCTAGAGAAAGTTTCCTACTAAATTATACATACTGAGCTGTGCGCTGGTGGCTCACGCCTGTAATCCTAGCTACTCAGGAGGCTGGGATCTGAGGATCACAGTAGTTCAAAGCCAGCCTGGGCAGGAAAGTCCGTGAGACAATAATCTCCAATCAACCACCAGAAAACCGGAAGTAGCACTGTGGCTCAAGTGGTAGAATGGTAGCCTTGAAGAGCTGAGGGATAGTACCCAGGCCCAGAGTTCAAGCCCCCCCCCAAATATGTATATACACATTGACAGAAACAAAACCTAGGATTATAACAGCTATGAAGTGTCACTGAACACCCACACTATATACATAAATAAGCTTATTTTGTGATACCAGATTCTTATCAAGCAAAATTGCTAATACAAGCACAGAGCTAAGCTTATGTGATACAGATTCTTGTCAAGGAAGATTGGTCATGCAAGTACAGAGCACAAGTTACCATAGCTGAATCCCGCAGTGGTTGGTGCATTCTTCCCCTTTGTACTAACTGGGTACCGCAGCCTTGTGACAAGTCCTAGAAATCAGAGAAAGCCATGCAGTTGAACTTAACCATCCTATACATCAAATGTTAAAGTAGAAATGAAAACTCATTCACGAATTACTTTAGTCCTCATCTTCTGCTACAGACTTTCATTCATTCAACAAGCTTTCTTCCAGTGGTTGTCAAGCATTATGCCAGCTTCTCCTCTCAACATTCCAAAGGAACTTTTAAAAAAAGGATTAATTAAAGAACTTCTCAAAGTTATTATCAGCTACTATATCATGCTCTTTTTGAATAGGAGATCTGAACTATGAAAACAAATTGTGAGTCTGCTGAAAATTAAAGTGATTCACTTGATTCACTCGATGCTAGCGATCCTTGTATTAAAATTGGACTCTAAGATAACAACTATGAATATATCAGCTGCTGCCATTCAGTGAGGTAAGTTAAAACCTTTGCTTACAGAATTAAGGTAGAAATGAGAGGAGACTCTTCTATAAACATCCAGAACATTTTGTATTTCCTCTAACTAGGGACAGCTCATAATAATATGAAATGATTGTATATGACGTCTCTCTCCAGCAGCTAAGAGCAGCATCATTGATGGCCTAGTCCACCAACTCTTTTCCAAACTTGGCTTGGTTTCTAGAAGGCAGGAAACGCTAGCAGGCACTAAATGCACATTTGTTGAATGAATTGAGATAGGTGAAACTAAAATTTACATCAGATCAACTTATAGAAGACCACCAAAGAAAGAACAACAGAATATAAATACATAGAGCACTGGCCTTGAGCTGAAGAGCTGAGGGACAGTGCCCAGGCCCAGAGTTCAGGCCCCACAACCGGACCCCAAAAACAAACAAACAGAATATCAATACAAAAAAAGAAAGATCCAAAAAACTACCACTTGAGCCACATTTCCTAGTCCTTTTTCCTTTAGTTTTAAAAAGAGTTCTTGTGGTTTTTATGTCAAGAAACCCTGGGCATTTGTTTTCTCCTTTGTCGCTGTCTTTTCTATTTTTTGTCCTGTAAGTAAATTTATGTTTTGGGGGGAGGGTAAGAAGGGGCACAGAAATGGTGGGACAAAGGGTGAACAAATGCAGCAGTGATACTCACTAGACATTATGTTGAAGATGAGCTATACAACTTGTGGAGGAGGGGAGTTGGGAGAGAAAAACTGGGAGAAAATGAGGGAAGAGGTGACATTGTTCAAATGTAGGGAAGTAGCGCTGTGGAAGAGTGCTCACCTTGAGCTGAAAGGCTCAGAGACAGAGCCCGGGCCTAGAGTTCAAATCCTATGACCAACAAAAAGAAAGAAAGAAATGTAGGCTGGGAATGTGGCTTACTGGTAGAGTGCTTGCCTTGCATGCATGAAGCCCTGGGTTCAATTCCTCAGTACCATATAAACAGAAAAGGCAGGAAGTGGTGCTGTAACTCAAGTGGTAGAGTGTTAGCCTTAAGCAAAAGAAGCTCAGGCCCCTCAGTTCAAGCCCCAGGACTGGCAAAAAAAAGAAAAAGAAATGTACTTATTACCTGACATGTAACAGTAACCCCTCTGTATATCACCTTTGCAATAATAAAATACACACAACACACACACACACACACACACACAAACACACACACACACACACACACACACACACACAAAACCCTGGGCATGAATGTAACTGTGAGACTGTTGGGTACAATGGGAGGAAAAGAAAATGAAGGACAAATAATACCAGATACATGTATGTGTTTACATATGAAAATAGAATAAGGAAACTCACCGAAAAAGACTGAAAATAAGGGGGAGAAGAAATTGGAACAGAGACGATTTGTATGTATGAACTCCCTTGGCAAAATCCATACATTTAATGTACATTGAAAAAATGAATCACAGGAAAGTAAAACAGTGTCTATTGGAGGTCAGTGCCAATAGGAGGAGGGTCAATGGAGGGGATGAATGAGGGTGAATATGATACTTTATATGCATGTATGAAAACAAAACAATGAAACCTGTTAAACCTGCAGGAGGGAGAGGGGGATAAGGGAAAGAGATGGACAAGTACATCTGATCAGAGTCGATTGTGTGAATGTATGAAACAAACAGCTTGGTACAACTAACACATGCTAAAAAGTCCTATAAAAAGAAAGTAGGATACTTAGCATGATACAACAAATGTCAGATATATTATACTGCACCACAGAACTAGCCACAACAGACTGCATGATTTCATTCATATAGAACTTTCAGAAAAGGAAAATCTACAGAGACAGGAAGTAGGCTAGTTACTGCCAGAGGCGAAGATGGTGAAGGGGAACACAGGGTGAGTGCCAATGGTGTAAGATTTATGAATAACAATGTTATTAAAATTAAGTTATAACAACAGATGCTGGAGGGGATGTGGCCAAAAGGGAATGCTACTACACTGTTGGTGGGAGTGTAAACTTGTTCAACCATTCTGGAATCAGTATGGCAGTTCCTCAAAAGACTACACCTAGAGCTCCCCTATAACCCAGCAATCCCACTTCTGGGCATTTACTTACCCAAATGATCACAAACAAAGCCATACTAAAGCTACCAGCACAACTATGTTTATCACAGCATTATTTACCATAGCTAAGATATGGAACCAAACCAGATGCCCCTCAGTAGATGAATGGATCAAGAAAATGTGATGTGTGTGTATATATATACATAATACACATACACACACACACACACACACACACACACACACACACACACACACACACACACACACACACACACACTGGAATTCTATGCTTCCATCAGAAAGAATGATATTGCCCCATTTGTAAGGAAATGGAAAGTAAGTCAGACCCAAATTAACACAGATCCCATAGTTTTCCTCATTTGTAATAATTAGTGTATGTCTAGGATAATCCTAGCAGATGAGCAGAATAGCTCAATAGCTATGTACATAGATGATGCTAAGCAAAATGAACTCCAAGACATGGAAACAAGAGGTTTTACTTTGTTGTTGTTGTTAATATACTATGTGATTCCTTTTGTGTTTTTTTTTTCCTTTTTCCCCCTGTGGTTTATCCCTGTTGTCACTGTATTTGATTTTGGTACCCTGGGTATTGTATATATGTTTATCTGAATTAGGGAAGGGAAGGGGAACAACAAAATGGTGAGACAAAGGACAAAGGACAAACCAATGCAACAGAGATACTCACAAGACAATATGTTGGAAATGAACTGTACAACTTGTTTGGGGGGAGTGGGAGAAAAATGAGGGAGGGGGTAACAAGTTCAAGAAGAAATGTATTCACTACTGTAACCCCTCTGTACATTACCTTGGCAATAAATTTTTTTTTTAGATTATGGTGACAGTGTCACAACTCAGTAATATATACTGAAACCCATTGAATTGTATGCATTAAAAGGATAAAATTTGTGATATATAAATCACATCTCAGTAACTCTTCCTATCATCTGAAAAAAAAGTAAATGGATTCACAAAAATAACAATAGGCTTTTGCAAACCGTGTCTTTAACACACAAAAAAAATTAAAGCTGATTTTTCCTAAATTGGGCTAGGTTACTGGCCTTCTCCACATCCGTGAGACCTTTCTCATCTTATGGTTGTTTAACTTTACATTTATTTTATTAACACTCTAGTACTAAGAGTAGCCGAGATTTGTGAAGATGGAAAACCTGTGGAAAATGATTACAAGCAATCTGCAACTTACTATTGTTCATCTTACAATCTGTTGGTTTTATGACTGTGCAAAAGCCATATGCATTCGGTAGAAACAATATTTTGACTTTTGAATTGAGACCTTTTTTATTTCCTGGTCCAGCAATATGAGAAAGGATGCTCTGACTAGATGCTGAGCAGAGGGCAAGGGACCTCAGCACCTAGTCAGTACATGACCACAAGGATCAACACCTGCTACTCTAGAGTAAATTGGGTTGCTAAGGAAGGATGTTAAGTTCAGTGGGTTAAGTGTTTTACATGCACTTTGATTTTAGGATCTATTCAACTTGTGATGTGTTTATAAGAATGTAACACCATGAGAAATGAGGGCATCTTCTTTGGAAGCCTACAACATAGGATGGAATCCTAGCTCATCTGGAAGTTTCTGTGACAACTATAAAACAGACATATCCTTTTTTTTTTTTAACTTCTGAAATAGGGTGTTGCTATGCTGCCCAAACTGGCCTCAAACTCCTGGATTCAAGACTCTAGTCTCAGCCTCACAAACCATTGGTATTACATGTATGCTACTGCATCCAGCTTAAAATGCACATATCTTTCTGGGCACTGGCGGCTCACATCTATAAATCCTAGCTCTTCAGGAGGCTGAGATCTCAGGATCATGGTTCTAAGCCAACCTGGGCAGAAAAGTCCCTGAAACACTTATCTTTAGTTAACCACAAAACAAAGCAAAACCAACAAACAAAAAGCAACAGAAGCTGAGCTATAGCTCAAGTGACAGAGCACCAGCTTAAACAAGGGACAGTGCTCCAAGTTCAAGCCCTAGGGTTGGCATCCAAAAAAAAAAAAAGGATATCTTGGATTTTAGTTTAGAATAAGAATATAAAGCACAGAAATGCGAATGTTTGTCCCATACCATTAAAAGAATGCATGTCCTAAGATGGAGACGGGGTTTTGTGAAACTTGATATTATTTCTTTCTTAATTACAATAATTTAACAATCAATTACACACTACAATTAACTAGAAAATACAACTGTTCGAGGAAAAATTCATTACAATGATCATTTTACACTGGCTAATATTAGAAACAGGTGTTAAAAGCTCACTCACCTGCTGCATTGTGCTTATGATACTCAATAATCTCAGGAATTGAACCAAAAGCATGCTTCTCTGCTAGGTAATACTTCTTTGGAGATGTTGCTGTTTCCTTTATGTGATAATGCCTAAAGCCTGAGGAACCTTCCCTATAATAAAAATTGAACTGTTACAACCAAGCTGAAATACTGTTCAATTCACTCTTAGATAGGTGACCACAGACTTCCTCTGTTTGGCCCTTTCTATCCTCACAGCAAGTATATTTTCCCATTTTTCTTTAGAGCTTTCCTTTCATATTAACAGATAGAAATTTAGAAAGTGGTCACTAATAATATTCTTGGTCCCTTGCATGAGAATGAGTAAGTAAAAGAACATTCACCAACTCCATTCTGCCACAATACAAAGTCTTTAAATAGGCATTAGCTGTTGCCACTTTTTTGTTGTTGTTGTAAACTTGCAAATATTTACAGCACTTCTAAAAGTGAATTTAAAACTTGGGCTTATAGGGGCTGAAAATGTGGCTTAATGGTAGAGTGCTGACCTAAGCATGCATAAAGCTCTGGGTTCGATTCTTCAGTACCTCATAAACAGAAAAGGTCAGAAGTGGCGCTATGGCTCAAGTGGTAGATTGCTAGCCTTAAGCAAAAGAAACCAAGGTCCTGAGTTCAAGCCCCAAGGCTGGCATATATATATATATATATATATATATATATGCCCTTTATACACATTCTAGATACCTTCATAGAACACAGATCTCCAGTCATCTGCTGCTAAAAATGCTTATAAGGACTCCTTAATATGGACATTCATGGCCTCTGTTCCTACCTGTCAGACTGTATCTCCTCCCTTCACTCAGTCTCTCCTGTTCTACAACCCAGCTACACAGACTTTGTTTCAGGTCTTTGAATTCTCCATATTCTCTCACTCACTCCTGGGTCAAGCAGTTTCCTGGTCAGAAACAATCCCTTCCTTCCTAATTTTTCTGCCTTGCTCATGAGGTCTCTTCTGGATATTGTTATGACAAGATTGATGGATAAATTAAATGCACTCTTGACTATGCACTCTTGCCTCTCTCCCTCTCTCCCCCTCTCCCCCCTCTCTGTCTCTGTCTCTCTCTCTCTCTTACACACACACACATATACACACTACTCCCCCACCACATCACCTACTCATATACCATCATACCTGCCTATCCTTAACATGAAGCTCAGTGTGCAACAATTATTTCATGAATGTTACTGAAGTTTTTATAGGCATTCTCAACCAATATACTTTTATGGAGAATATTATTCAATATAAAAAATAGTAGATTATTAAGAAATGAAGTTTCTTCATTAACGAAGTTTGGGTTCTTTTGTTTAGAATTGTTTTTTTTTGGGGGGGGGTCCGGTCGTGGGGCCTGAACTCTGGGCCTGGGCACTGTCCCTCAGCTCTTCAGCTCAAGGTTAGCACTCTACCACTTGAGACACAGTGCCACTTCCAGTTTTTTCCTTTTTGCTTATGTGGTGCTGAGGAATTGAACCCAGGGCCTCATGCATGCAAGGCAAGTGCTCTACCACTGCGCCACCTTCTCAGCCCCGAAGTTCAGGTTCTTTAAATGCTGAAATACCGTTTTTTTTCTTCTGAAAACTAGTAATATATACAAACAATACAGGAAGTTCGTACAAAAATAAGCCCATTTTTAAAAAATAATAAAATAGCGCAGGATTACTTACCCTCCAAACTTTGTATAAAGAGAGACTGTGTACAGGCCAGGCTGACTAGAGTCCCTTACCATAAAACCACCTTCTTTATCCTAAAATCCAAAATAAAAATTCTTTTTTACTTCAATTACTAATATTCAAGATCTCCATCTGTACAATTTTATGGTGAGGTACAACTGACCACAGCTCTACCATCCACATAACCCTTTAGCTCATACTACCAGCTTATGAGATTGATAAATTCCCACAACTACAAATGCACATCTACATTACAGCCATCATTTCAACTAGAGAAGCTCTCAGAGCCTTCCAGAACTAACAGAGAAAATGCTTCACTTCCCTAACTCTGCATACATGGAACACAGGGGTTGAAAAAAGTGTTTCATTTGTTTGTTTAGATTCTTAAGACAAGGTCTCACTAGAGACCCAAGTTGGCCTTGAACTCTCAACCCTCCTGCTTCTGCTTCCCAAGTGCTGGAATTATACGAAAGAAACACGATGCCTGGCAAAGTATAATATATATTATACATATACTGTATTAGCTGTAACTTCTTAATGTTAGGCTTCATTTCATATATTTTTTTACATTTGCTATAAGCTTTGAATCTCAACCCAATATCATGTTCTATCCACATAACATTTTCCCTTCTGTAAATATCTTATTCTTTATAATTCCCCTGTCACTTTACTTGTTCTTCCCTATCTCTCTTTACAGTTCAGTTACAGAACAAGTAGCTAAACCAAGGAAATGAAAAGCCAAAAACAACACTAAATAGATAACGGATAAATTCTTATCTGATTCCAAGCTAAAGAGCAAGAAATAGGAACTCCAAACCCTAAGTAACATCATGTCCAAAATCTGGTATTTACGTTGTTATAAGAGGAAAAATGTGTTTCATAATTGAAAAGTCAAATTAATTTTATTCTTATTCATAAGAAGGACAATGGAATTAAATAAGGCCCCACAAATAAACATGATAAAAACAGTTGGGGACAATAATTATAATGGTTAATTGGCCAGGAAAAAAATACATAACAGCTATCATTTATTTGTTGAAAACCTATTCTGATGTAATTTTTTCTAATATGCAAATGTACTTAGTCCTAAAACCAGCCCTATGAGGTAGGTATTCTGTTATTTCTGCTTTCCCTCAGAGGCAAGGAAAGGGTCAAGGAAAAGGCAGATAATGTTCCCCAGGTCACACAGGTAGTAAGTGGCTAACCAGGATTTGGATGCAGAACGCCTTGCCACCCCCTGACCTACACCTGTCCCTCACTGTGGGTCTCCAGGAGGCACATTGGCATCCTGTGGGGATGGCCATGGGCCAAGAGTGGTACAGTCTGAAATAGCAAAGCCACCTGCTATTGCTTCTGTCACATAAACTACAGCTAAACTCAAGTTCTTGACTGGTGGTAAAATGCAGGAGAAAAAAAAATGAGAAAGAATGGATTTTAAAGACCACAAAGTATTACTGAACAGAATAACTAGATCATAAATGCAAGGGATTATCAAAATCCCTCGATTGTCACTTGTGTTGCTGATGGAAAAAATGGGAGACTAGAAAAGTCACTGCTTATGTGCATTTGATCACACAAAATAATACGTATTGAAATGAACTTCAGGAAATGAAAAGAAGTTCTTTTTCTTTCTTGCTGTTTTTGTTTTCCTTCCTTTTTGTTCTGTTTGTTCGTTTATCTGTCTTTGGAAGTGTAAGGGGAGGCACAGAAATAAAGGGTGAACAAATGCAGCCATGGTATTCTCTAGACACTAGTTGAAAATGAAGTATACAACTTAGGGGTGGGGATTTGAGAAAAACTAGGAGAAAGCAAGGGAAGGGGTAACATTGTCCAAAAAGAAACAGACTCCTTACTTGCTTTATGTAACTGTAACCACTATAATGACAGGAAAAAAAAAATTCTCCCTTAGCCCAGGGCAGATTCTTCTATACTTCCTTTTGTTCTTTTAACTTCTCTTTAAAGTGTTAGCATTTCAGGACATTTATATCTATAGGCAATCAAATGCTATTAAAATTTCCTCTCTCTAAACCAATTAACAGATATGGTAGCACGTACCATGCCTGTCATCCTAGCCCTAGAGGAAGTACATGGCTGGGTGTTGTACCATACACCTGTCACTCCAGTGACAGGGAAGAACAAACAGGAAGATGGAAGTTCAGGCCATCCCAGGCATAAAGCAAGATCTTATCTCAGCAATACCTAACCCAGAAAAGGGCTAACGGGCTGGCAGTATAGCTCAAGTGGTAGAGCACCTTCCTAGCAAGCATGAAGTCCATTCAAACCCCACAGGACCAGCATAGAAAAGGCATCATATAATATTAATATAAAATTTTCTAGAACAAGTAACTTCAAGCAAAAAAGTAAAAGAAATATTGCTCCTGTATAACTATTACCTACTTTTATAGGTGCATTATTATTTTATCCCTCCTTTCCATTCCTCCCCCCAAAAAAGTTAGGAGTCCTAAGCCCCAGTAGTTTGGAGTGTGATCATATTTAGAAACAGGTCATCACAGAGGCCATCAAATTAAAATGAAGTCATTAAGGTAGGCTGTAATTAAATGTGGCTGGAGTCTTTCTGGAGGAAAGCTGGATGCAGACTGGCATGCACAAACTGAAGATGCTGCAAAGAAACAGGAAGAGCAAAACTACCCGGAAGCCAAGAGGAGAGGCCTAGAAGAGGTCTCCAGACATAGCCCTCAGAAGAAACCACCCCATTGTTAGCTTGACTTTGAACTTGCAGCCTCTATAACCATGAGAGAATAAAACTGTGATTAACACCATTCAGTTTATGGCACATGGTGGCTGAAGCCTAGCGAACTAATTTATGCCATTAGTTTTTTAGGATGTATTAAGGAACCATTCAAATGAGTTTGTGCTGAAATCAAACCCCCTCACAAAATAAGTGAAACACTTACTTCAGTTTTGAGGAGTAGTTCTGCCTTGCTTCTATTTGTATTTCTGCAATACCATCTAAACAGAAAAAGATACCCTTAAGCCTCAGATTTTTCAAAATTATATTTTTTCAGTAAAGTAAATAAAGTATATAAAGTATTTAAAATAAATATAAAGTAATACAGCTTGGAAAAAACATATGCAATAGATAAAAACAAGACATCACTGGTAATCTCAATAGACAATTAGTAACTTTTTGTTGTTGTTGTTGATTTTGGGCCGATACTAAGGATTGAACTCAAGGCCTGAGTGCTGTCCCTTAGCTCTTTTGCTCAAGGATTGAGCCACAGCTCCACTTTCATCTCTTTGGTGGTTAATTGGAGATAACAGTCTCATGGACTTTCCTGCCTGGGCTGACTTTGAACATAGATCTTCAGATCTCAGCCTCCTGGGTAGCTAGAATTACAGGTGTGGGCCACTGGTGTCCAGCAATCTTTCTGTGTGTGTTGGTACTAGGGCTAGAACTAGAGGTCTGGGTGCTGTTCCTTAACTTTTTCTCTCAAGGCCAGTACTCTACCACTTGGGCCACAGCTCTACATTCAGTGGTATTTTTGAGGTATATGACTGATCATTTTCCCCATATTTTATGCTAATAACTATATGTGTCTGCATTTTTATTGTTTTAGTAAGGTGGGGTCAAGTTCTACTTGCTATATAATAATCTGACTTTGTCATGTGATAGCTATGTAAACCAATATAGTGTATCTTGGTGTAGAGGTGTCATAGTTTATTTAAAGCTATTTTTCATCATTCAACAAAAATAGCATTTTCAATGTTTCACTATTATAATCATGGCGAATGAATTTTATTCCACTGATTCAAACATACAGGAAATGTCCCTTTACATTCAAGATAATGGTCTTGGATTCAAATCAATCTAGGGGAAAGTACTGGATTTTGAATTCAGGGCCTCACATTGACTAGGCAGGTGCCCTACCACTTTAGCCATATCATGTTCCCAGCACTTTTTTCCCCCCAATTGGGAAACAATGCCCAGGATTTGTAGGTAACTTGTGAGCTTGTTCTCAGCTATCAGAACTCTAAATTGAATTTACTTTGGCTAGTCACCCAACACTCCAGAAAAACCAGGCTTCATGGTGAATACACGGAAGAGGGAGATGGGGGACAATTGATCCTTTCTGGAAAGTTCAGATCATGGTCAAGTTTCTCTGGGAGGATAGAAGGACATATGAAAAGATAGTAGACATGAAGAAAAACCAACCAGTGATAAATCTTGGGCTGCTCTCCAACTTTATTTCCACCTCCCATGCCAACTGCTCAGAGCATTTATCATACATGTTCTCCTATATGGGCCATTTACCTCTACCATCTGCATCTTTTAACAGTGACCCACTGAGGATACCCTCATCTTGCCCACCTAAGCAAAGCTGCTTCCTCTTCTGATCCTCTCAGAAGGATGAAGGTCAGAATTAGTTACTGAAAACCCTGGAAGCCATGGGACTCTCAGTCCTGGGTCTAGCCCACGGGCATTTGTGGCATAGGATTCTAACCCCCCACCATGAATCCAAGCAAAAGAACAGAACAGTGAACAGCTGACAGAAGTCCTTCTATATCCCTGGAGACAAAGAAGACATGGTACAGGATGGGCTGTGGCGAAGCCAAAACAAAGCAGAGCAAAACCAAACAAAAGTAATCTGACATAAAGCAGGAAGACAGAAAAGGGGACCTTTGCCTGCCCCCCACGGGGGACAGCTTTTCCCCCTGCCATCTGGCACAGAATGCTGAGTAGATGCCCACATGGAGACCACACACTAACAGGTTCAGAGTCACTGAGAGGAGGAAACTCCCTCATAGACATTCAATTTCCAAATGAAGATTCCATCCAAATCCTCATGGTGGTGAATGAGAAACTCCAGTATTAACAATCCTTACTAGAAATCTCCTGGGTCATAGGAGGAATTCTCATTGCTGGGGAAGGACAATCTGCTTTCCCAGTGTCCTCCCCTGCACCCCAGCATGTGATCCAGATCAGTCTTCAGTCCACTCCCATCACTACAAATCAGGCCCTTGTTTTCAACTTTTAGCTGGTTCTTTATTTCTAGGGATTTTACTATACTTTCCTAAAACGTATTTAAAAGCAAAACTTTTTTTTTGAGTACTTATCTATAGACTGTATAAATGCCTTACTTCATGACAAAGGATACTTGTGGAGAAATGGACGTCCATCCATTCCATCACTGCACAAATATCATGCATTCAGCATACCTCCTTCTACAACCTACTGTACAGCTAGGCTCTGTGATGCGGCCTACAACTAGTTCTCCCAGGCTAAGACCTGTACCTCATATTACTGGAATGGATAGTCAATTGAGAACACAACAGTAGGTATTTGTGGATTGGTACACATCTAAATATGGGAGAAATCCAATAATGTTAAGGCAACAGAAAATTTTCAGCTCCACCACAATGTGTGTGTGTGTGTGTGTGTGCGCACGCGCCCGTGCGCCAATTTTAGGAATTAAAGGCAGGATCTGGGCACTGTCCCTTAACTTTTTCACTAAAGAATGGCACTCTACCACTTGAGCCATGCCTCCACTTCCAGCTTTTTTGGTGGATAAGAGGCTCACAGACTGATTTCAAAGTGGGATCCTCAGATCTCAGCCTCCTGAATTGCTAGAATTACAGGCATAAGTCACCACCACCTAGAAGTCCACCATATTTTAAGAGCCAAAATATGCAGACTGTATTGGCTAAAAAGTTGTTAGATGGCACATGATTGTATATTGTTTATACTTCCTACTACTTTTTTTGTTTTGTTTTTGAGACAGGGTCCTGATTTGCACTATTGAATTACTGATATCACAGGTGTGTACAACAGACCTGGCCCACCTACTTCTATCATATTAGGGAGGGACCACAATACTGAGAGCTGTGACTTTGAACCTGTTAGTCTTTTTAGATTTTAAGGTCCTTCTGTAATAGTAAGTGACAGGGAAAAAGGCAACAGCTTGTTTTTGTTTTTTTTTTTGTCATTTTAAAGGCAGCAAATGACAGATACATTAATACATTATCTCAGAATGACTACAAGGGTGTCAGTATGTATGAGTTTACATATTTAATATACATGAGTATACATATATATACATATAATAGAGAGAGAGAGAGAGAGAGAGAGAGAGAGAGCGTGCACGCCTGGCTATGGACTCCTAGTAGGCATAGAAACAGCACAACTTCTCTAAGGTAATCTGACAGAAAGCACCAGGAATCTGACCACAACAAAATGAATACATGTAGCATTTTGTTAGGATGAAATTTGATAGATCTAGTTTAAATGAGCTACTACTTTTACACAGCAAAGGTACTACTTTAACTTAAAAAAGATAGTCACAGGAAGTGATTATATAAATTACTGGGTATACAGTAAATATGAGAGTACCTGACACAAGCAAATAAGGCAGTAAATACTTAATGCATTTATGACAATGAAATATAATACAGCTACAAAGATGTTTCAAAGCATACATTTTCATGACAGAAGGTATGTTCAATTATATCATAGTGTTAAGAGGGGAGACAAGATACAAAACACTACATACAGCCTGGGTCTAGTTTCTTAAAATGGTAAAAATGATGGGAAGAAAATACACTAATCAATAGAGGTCAACTCATTGAATTAGGAGAAATTTTTCTCATTACTCATTTTTACTATTTTCATGGTTTTTAAAACAATAATCATAGACTAGCTATACAATTACAAAAAAAAACATTTTCAAAGAACCATTCTGGGAAATGCTATTCCCATATCATGAATAACTAAACAATAATCTGTATTTCTAAATCAGTGGAGCTTTGTGAGGTTTAAAGTCATTCAATTGTATCTGCAATTCCACTGACAGACAGTACCTACATAAAAGGTATACTGTAGAAACTAATTCTCAGTTCTTCACCTCAGACAACTGAGTTAAAGATATGACGGCCCCACTTTCTAAATGGAATTAAAAAAATAAACAGTTATCTTCAAAAGCCTTACAAATTAAGAGAATGGAAACATTTTCTGGTTTTCCATATTTATAAAATAAACATTTACTTACTCATATTGATCTAAATTGTTTGATTTCTTTCCTGTTACATAATTACTTGGGATATACCCTTCACTCCTAGAAAGAAGAAAAGTGGTTTTAAGTACACATAAGTTACTTTATTGAGAACTTTTTAAAAAAAAGAAAAAAAGAAAGAAATATCACTGACTTTCTAGCCAAATAAAGTATTTTGTCAGCGTCTTATAAGAACACTAGCTGACCCGTATTCAATACAGTTATGTCATGTGACCCTACAAAGTATTTTATTTATTTATTTATTGGTGCTGGTCCTGGTGCTTGAACTCAGGACCTGGGCCCTGTACCTGAGCTTTTTTGCTCAAAGCTAGTGCTCTACCACTTAAGTCACAACTCTACTTTCATTTTTTTGGTGGCTAATTAGAGGTAAGAGACTCACAGACTTTCCTGCCCATCTTGGCTTCAAACCATGAACCTCAGATCTCAGCCTGCTTAGTAGCTAGGATCACAAGTGTGAGCCACCAGAAGAAATTCTACATTTGGTCCTCACAAAAATTGTGAGGCAAACAGACATTACTCTATCCATTTTCTGGTGGGGAAACAGGCTTAGGACAATTTAAATTTTTTCCTCAAAGTCCCAAAGTTGGAGCCAGAACTGAACTCTGGACCTGTGACTAGATCCAATGCACTTCCCAATATTCTACAATGCTGCTCCAGGATTCACTGTTGCTAGGGAGGTTTTAAAGAAACTACTACTTCTTATAAAGGGGAAGTGCCAAGCACGGATGGCTCACATCCTAACTACTACATCCTAGCTACTCAGGAGGCTAAGATCTGAGGATCACAGTTCAAAGCCAGACAGGCAAAAAAAAGTCTGTGAGATTCTCCACTTAACCAGCAAAAAGCTAGCTGTGGAGCTGTGGCTTAAGTGGCAGAGCACCAACTTTGAGTGAATATGCTAAGCGACAGCATCCTGGCCCTGAGTTCAAGTCCCAGTTCTAGGAAAAAGCAGAGTTGAAAGTGTTAGCCAAAGGCACCAGCACTCTAATACCTCAAATGCCTAGAGGCTGTTTCACAAAAGGTGGTCCCTGACTGCTTTACTGATACCATGGGGCACTTGTTAAAAAGACAAATTCTTCTGTCAAATTCCCAACACCTGAATTAAGAAGATCTTTTTTGTTGTTCTTAGTCATTGGGTTTGAGTTCAGGGCCTGGGAACTGTCCCTGAGCTTTTTTTAACTCAAGGCTAGTACTCTACCACTTTGAGCCACAGCTCTACTTCCAGTTTTCTGGTGGTTCATTGGAGATAAGATTTTCACAGACTTTCCTTCCTAGGCTGGCTGTGAACCTTTACCCTTAGATCTCTTGAGTAGCTAGGATTGCAAGCATGAGCCACCAGCACCTGGCTAAGAAGACTTTTTGTGGGCCAGGGATGACACAGTTTCCCCCCCCCCCCATATGACTCTTATGCCCCTTGCAATTTAAGAAGCATTCTTGTGATCGCAGGAGCCAATGTATTTATATATGTGTATACATGCCAGTCCTAGGGCTTGAATTAGGGCCTGGACACTGTTCCTGGTCAAGGCTAGCTAGCACTCTACCACTTTAGCACGAATCCACTTCCAGTTTTTTTGGTAGTGAGCGAGGGATAAGAGTCCCATGAACTTTCCTGTCCTGGCTGCTTCAAACTGTGATCCTCAGACCTTAGCCTCCTGAGTAGCTAGGGTTACAGGTGTGAGCCGTGGGCCCCCGGGCGAGCTTTATAGATATGAATTTGAATGTGAACTACTAGCAAGAGCTCATACACACACACAAATGCACACACACACAAATGCACACACACACACACACACACACACACACACACACGTGCAGCCCTGATATACTCAGACAGGCCTAGAAGCAATTGCAATTCAAAAGCAATTGGAATCCTAGCCTCATACTGAAGAACCATTAGGAGCCAAAACTCCTTGGAAAAATGTCAGACTGCAGATTTAGCTACAAAAATACACAATGAATTTGACCCACTGTACTGGGCCAGAAGGCTAAGAAAGACTAATGAGGACCTCAACCAAAAGCATTCACACCAACCTAAAATGGGGCAATTCAAGCAAATACTGATACACTAAAACTCAATTACCTAAGCATTCATAACACTAAAAGTAATTATTGGTTACCACAGTAACAAAAACAGAAAGCTCAATCATTAACTCCTGATTATGAAAATTGGTGAACGTTAAGAAACAACTTTGTCAGCCAGATTTTGTAACGTCTAAATATATGAATATATAATACACAAGCATTCATGTATACTCTTCCCAAATTTCAGGGCATTAGGATAATGTCTGCAGATGGTATTTTTAAAATCATTATTATAATAACATGATGGGTGAGTTTTCCTTTTTCAGTCTTAGATGGTGAGACTTAGTGAAATGACATGATGATTAGGGTTTGGGAAATCAAGTAACCAAATGCTGGTAATTTTTGAAGTCAAGTGACACTATTTTCAGATGCTTGAAAATTTCTACAGTTCAGGTTAGATATTTCTTTTCCAAAACTAGAAGTGTTTCAGATTCCTGAATTTTTGGAATTTGGGAATATTTACATAGGCTCCCAAACTGGAAACTTTCTGAGCATCAATAAATCATATCAGAGTTTGAATTTTTGGATTAGGGATGCTCACTCTAAAGTTTTATAAAAACTCTGAAGTTTTTATACTGTGTCTGACAAAGGGAGGCAAGAGAACTTTCTTTTAAACATAGAACCAAAGTTCTCAGTGGAGGTGTGGCTCAAGTGGTAGATCACTAAGCCTTGAGTAAAAAAGCCAAGTGAAAGCAAGAAGCCTTGAGTTCAAGCCCCATTCCCAGCACGCACGTGTACACACACACACACACACACGCACGCACGCGCACACACATACGCACACACACACTTAGACATTCCAAGAAGGTAAAAGTACATAGCAAACCAGACCCAGAAGTGACCACTTCTGAGACTCAAGTAGTAAGAGAGGGTCTCACCATTCCCTCTGTAGTTCCGGGTCTCCTTCTCAAGTTCACCTCTGGAAAAGCAGAAGATACCTCTGGGATGGGCAGGGAGTAAGAGAGTGGAAGGAGAGGGCTCTGGTAGGGCTAAAGTCCCCCTCTTCCACCTCCCAAATAGCTAGAACAATCTAATGTATTTTAGCTTCTGTAAAAAAATGATTGATCACTTTGCATTTATTGACTGACCACTGAGAACACATCATGATTTGACAAGAGTAGCAATGTGTTCTTTAATTTATGACCAACTGAACTAAGTCCACTAGTCTCATTAGAACTTGCAGCTTGCACACTTTTCACTCAACACTCCCATCTCCCCACAACCTGTAGTACACAAAAGAGGGAATTCTTACCCGTATTTATCTCTTGCTTTCCACCAGTGGACATCGTTCTTTTCCAATATGATATACTCTTGGCCTCTCTCCAGTCTGAGGTCATGTGCCTCTGTTGCCTGGAAATCATACATTGCCACAACTATTTCTTCACTATTATCTTCTTCTTCAGGTGGAATGGGTGGAGGAGGCCTTCTCTAAGTGAAGAAGATAACATTGGCAAATTCAGTGTCATATTCTGGGTGATGGACTTACATATCACCCAGAATAACAAAGCCACTTCAAGTCTACTAGGAATGACTTAGTATTATCTGGGGCATCCTCTAACATTTGACAATGTTGATGCTACTGGTCCTTATGTGGGGTATAGGACATGGAGGATGAGCCAAAACTACTCTTAAACATAATAAAAGGTGATTAGAAACCAGAAAGACCAAAGGTGAACAATCAATCCAGTGGACTGGAGAAGGAGATGAGCACATACTCATGGAATCTTTTCATAAGTCTCCTATAACTCAAAGGAATTTGTTCTTCTTTATGTCTACCATGTACAAGGCACATGCTTACTACCTAACAAACATACTTTACTTCATTTATTCTTAATATTACTACTATGAAGTACCGTATTATAACTATCATGTTTACCACCAGCCAAAAATATTTGTGTAAGATTCACAGCAGCTCAGGTCCTGACTGGGCACAAAGCACATTATTTCTCCCCATATGCCACTCCTTGGAAGCATATAATTAAATCTCTAATACCATTCCCTGTCATATTGGGGCCTCACATTCCCTGTCATATTGGGGCCTCAAGATTGAAATATTAGTCTGGTGTCAGTGGTTCACACCTGTAATCCTAGCTGAGGATCTCAGTCCAAAGCCAGCCTAAGCAGAAAAAAAATCTGTGACAGTCTTATCTCCAATTAACCAGCAAAAATCTAGAAGTAGAGGTGTGGCTCAAGTTGTAAAGCCTTGAGCAAAAAAGTCAAGTAAGAGCAGAAGGCCCTGAGTTCAGCTCCAGTTTAAAAAAAAAAAAGACTGAGCTATTCCTTAACTTCCTACACCTTCCATACAACTCCCTAAGCCAAACTATAAGCAAAATACCCCCACATAAAACCTACACAATTGGTATTGACACCAAGAACAATTAAGTAAACCAAACATATCTGCTTCTACAATAGTCCTAGGAAAAAACAGCATCTAGTGACTGAATATAAGCATATTCACTCACCAAACTACCCTTCTAAAATGTAAAGATATGAAGGCTAATCTAAAGAAGTAATTCCCAAAAGTGGAAGGACACTTACCTTTTTTGTTTCTGGTGCAGGGGGCAAGGCTTTTCTTATACCTGAAAATACCAACACATTAGTAAGTCAAAACACTATCTCACACCCTTAATCCTAGCTACTCATGAGGCTGAGATCTGAGGATTCCAGTTTAAAGCGAGCCCGGGCAGGAAAGTCCTTGAGACTCTTATCTCTGATTAACCACCAGAAAACCAGAAGTGGCACTGACTCAAGTGGTAGTAGAGCACCTGCCTTGAGCTGAAGAGCTCAGGGACAGCACCTAGGCCCAGAGTTCAAGCCCCATGACCAACCAAAACACACACATACACACCAAAAAACAAAAACCAAAAAAGCTATCATCCAAGGATGGATTAGAAATAGATAGATAATGATGATAGAAATATGAGAATGAACACAGGGACAAGGACCCATCCTGCTCAACACAGGGGGCCAGAGGAGGGGGTTTTAGCATCATGGTCTCCCTACCCCACCACTGCATAAACTGTGCTTTTAATAGTGCTTGCTGAACAAAAGAAAACAAAAGGGGCTGGTGGTGTAGTTCAGTAGTAGTGCCCAGCATGCTTGAGGCCCTGGATTCACTCTCCAGCAATTATGATAGATAAATAAGCAAACAAATAAAACAAATGAAATTCCAGTAGTCCCCAACCACTGTGTGTGGTTTCTGTGATTCTACTTTCTGTAGTTTCAGTATAAAATGTTAAATGGAAATGTTTAGACATAAACGATCTCTAAGTTTTAAACTGCATACCCCATTAGTCATTTAGCTATTGGGGTTATAAGATCAACTGCAGTGAGATGACCAGGCTTGTATTCAATCAACTCTCACTCATCTAAGTAATGGCTCAAGTATAAGAACAGTGATGTGGAAATGGGGTGTGCCAGAGAAGCTATAATGTGCTTCCATCTAGTGAAAGGCTAGAAGGACTCCGCTTAGTAAGTGGAGAGGTTACTAAGATCCACAGTATGATAAGAAACTGGGAAGGTGGCTCAGTGGTAGAGCGCTTGCCTTGCATGCATGAGGCCCTGGGTTCGATTCCTCAGCACCACATAAGCAAAAAAAAAAAAAAAGCCAAAGTGGCGCTGTGGCTCAAGTGGTAGAGGGCTAGCCTTGAGCTGAAAAGCTAAGGGATAGCGCCCAGGCCCAGAGTTCAGGCCCCATGACCGGACCCCCAAAAAAAAAAAAGAAAAGAAACTGGGAAAGACAAAGAGGGAGAAAGTGAGGGAGAGATCACATTCACACAATGTTGTACTAGTTCTATTTTATTATTAGGTGATGCTGTAAGCCTCTTCCTGTGCCTAACTTATAAATTAAACTTTATCGCAGGTATGTATCTATAGAAATAAAACCCTTGGTGTGTGGTGTGTGCATGTATGTGTGTGTGTGTGTGTCTGTGTATGTATATAAATATACATATAAATATACACACACATACCATATATAGCTTCACCTATCTTCAGGCATTCATTGGGAGTCTTGAGCAACCCCTATGGATAAGAGGGTACCTACTGCAATGACAACACTCAGAATTCAATAAGCTCTGACTCTTCCTCCAGTCCTAGAGCTTTGGCTAACATATGGCTACTCACAGTTAGGTGGATATGGGCTGGAATACTAATCAAAGGGTTCTATGTATAAATAAATGGTGGGCTGGGAAGATGGCTCAGTGGTAGAGCGCTTGCCTTGCATGCATGAGGCCCTGGGTTCAATTCCTCAGCACCAGATAAGCAAAAAGAAAAAAGCCAGAAGTGTCACTGTGGCTCAAGTGGTAGAGTGCTAGCCTTGAGCTGAAGAGCTGAGGGACAGTGCCCAGGCCCAGAGTTCAGGCCCCACGACCAGATCCAAAAAAAAAAAAAAAAAGTAAATAAATGGTGCATGCCAATTTTAGATCCTATACCAGAAAAAACTTCATGTGGACACCCTTGACCCTTTTCTCCCTTTCTGTGTCCAGAATGGGACACTGGAACTGGTGCAACCTTTGGGAACCATCTGTACAACTCCTACCAACCTAGAGAAGCTATCTATCTCTGGTTTTATTACGTGGGACAAAAATAAATTCCTAGTTTAAGTCATCATAACTTCTGAGTCTATTTTCTTTTTTTACACCAAATTAGACTGTGCATTACCTAACAGTAAATGCTAGGAAACTGAAAAAATTAGGAAAGAGTAAGTTTTGGTAACTTGATCCTTTCTCTTTGTTGTGCTAAATCAAAGCCTGACACATGCCAAAAAACCAGAGTAAAGGGACTCCCAGCATCCAGAACTGCCCCTGAACCAGGAAGCATCGGCCAAATGGCCATTATGCTAGTCTCCACATGCTCCACAGATTCTTACTGACACACAGAGCACAATGCCATCATGAAGAGCAGTACAGCACACATCATCTACAACAATAGCAATTTTTAGCCTCTTGGTATTTTTTGTATGTTTTTGTTTTTTTAAGAGAAGGTCTCTTAAAAAGGCCTTGAACTCATGAAAATCCTCCTGCCTCCAGTATCCCAAATAGTGGGATTACAGGTATATCCCACCACACTTGGCAGAATCTCTATGCATTTTTTACTTATGATTAAGGGCCTCTAATTCCCAGGATTTATAAGGGTCTTGGTGTCAAAATTTTTATTTGAACATTTACATAGAAATACCATTATGACACTTTACTATTCTGACAGACTATGAAGCCATTACTAAATGCACACCACTAAGACACTAAAACAAATATAACCAGTGTAATCTCTCAATCTGCAGTAAGTGTTGCTTGAAGGGTGGGTATGGTAAGTGATGCCAACATACTGAAGATAACTTCCCTTTTTAAAATCTAATTGTTTCTAGTGGTATATAGAACAGCCCTACAGAGATTATAGCTGCATTGCTATATGAGGTTTCCAGCTACACATCTGGGAACACTTTATTTGCTAACAAATACACAAACACTGAATGAAGAAAAGTGGCTGACTTACCAGATTAGGCTCACATTTTTAATAAGTTCATTTCTAATAGGATTCAATGTTGTGATGAAATCGCCCCGAAGAGAATGTTGGATTTTATGAGAGGGTCTCTCTACTGCCTAGTCAAATTATCTTTATAAACCACACATACTCTACATTTATGCTTCTCTAGGAGGTGTGCTGTACTTAATCAAAAGCACCTTTCTCACTATAACAATATATCCATTTAAACACAATATAAGAGAAGAAGATGAATACTTACTGCTTTCAAAAAGATTATATTTTTCACATCCAGGTGCTAGTTTTTCAGTTTGTCTGCAGCATTGATAACTTCCATCTGCCCAGAATTTAGGATGATATTTAATCATAATATTATTGTTGTTCTTTATTTCTGTAATTCACAGACACATCCACGGTTAGTGAAATACAGCAGACAACAGCATGTTTGGCAAGAGCCACTGTCAACCATCACTTCCTTAAACACAATGTTAATTATGAGGACAGCAGTGTGATGTTACACAATTCAGCATTCAGAAAAGCCTCTTTTACTTTTCTATGTGGTCAATCATACTTGTGAGCAGAAGCAACTGCTTCTACTCCCTGATAAATACAAAAGTAATTTCACTATCATTTTGTGCTATAGAAGAAGCAATGTGGATTATCAGGGCAAACTAGCCATTTACACACTCTATGTACATGTCCATTCATCCACACTGAACATTGATTACATAGGCAATTCCTTAGGAAAATGCAAAATCCTGTCATTATGAAAGCCCCTGCTTCATTACTTTTTGAATCACATATTAAATACAAGTAGGCTTTTCTTAGAAACTATATACCACTAGAAACAATTAGATTTTAAAAAGGGAAGTTATCTTCAGTATGTTGGCGTCACTTACCATACCCACCCTTCAAGCAACACTTACTGCAGATTGAGAGATTACACTGGTTATATTTGTTTTAGTGATAATGATATTGTACCTCTTAAAGTTATATGAAGATTAAAATAAGTATTGATTTCTATTCAATATAAAAACATAAGTTTTACCTTCTTTTAACTTCTTCACCCACCGGTCCCTACTTTGTGCACTAGGTGCAAAAATATAAAGTGTATTAGCATCATGAACAACCTAAGGTAAAAAAGAAAGAAAGAAAGAAATTAATGACAAATACATAGACATAGCACTTCTGTCTAACATAGGGTCCTTGATACAACAGGCTAGGCACAAGAAATGATTCTTGAATTTCCAACCCAAAGGATCAAGATTCCCCTCTTTCAAAAGATATCTATTTCTTAGCTATAACATCAAATGGGTTATGTCTTTGGGAAGGAATTGTGTTTATACTGAAGAAAAACAGATAAATACAGAGGTCAGTATGCTTTCTTAATCTTGGTATTTCTCTTACTTTAATGAACTAAAGTTCCTCAGAGAAACCTGTACAACATCAATTATCCTAATATACTCTTTTTCTAAATACTGTTTCAGATGAATGGATTGTGCTTTCAGCTCACTCCTACAGTCTCCTTTACAACTACTAATCATCATAGCTCTAGGCTGCCTTCAAGTCCTAGTATCCGCCCATACATCTACCCAAAATTTTGAGTCCAAAATCATGAGAACCACAGCACCCCTCCAAGTGCCTACCAACCTGTAATGATGTCTAAGAGCCAGCAGAAGGGTGACAGGAATGGTTCTTTGCTAAACACTTCTAATGAAATTTTATACATATGCACACCATTATAGATGCATTCCACATAATACCCAGGCCCATTCCTAGATGCAGGGGTTAGGTAGAGCACTAGACAGGCAGCAGCATAAGAGAAGCAGTGATAACGGTGCTATAAAAAGCAACTAACAGCATCCTTGATCTTACTACACATCTCAATGACTTACGTGCCATTTCAGTTAATCCTCACACCAGCTCAATCAAGTGATCACTATTACCATTATTTTCAGAACAGGAAAGAGACATAGAGAAGGCAGTGACTTACAGCAGATCACAGAGAAAGAAAGCGGCAGATCAGGTTGTTTGTCCTCAGTTTCCTCCTTAACCACTTTATAGTCCTGCTCTTCATACAAGAGAAGAGGCAGATATAAAATGAGGGAAGGGAAAAGGTAAGCTTGAATATAACTTTTCATTCTTTCATGCTGTTGTTCTTATAGTAGAAAATAACCCAGAGGTAGTTTTAATATTGAATATTCTAACTCACACTTTCCAAATAGTATTGATCCCCCCCACTCCACCACAAACAAATTGGTACTTATTTCAAGTATAACTGATAATTTTGTAGGAACAGTTAAAACCATACAAATTTCCACATTGCAGTATCACCTTGAAAGAGATTTCCTTTCAACTTTCTCTTGAGTCACATTGAGAAACAAACAACCTTGGCAAAAGCTGACTTTCACCTGAGATGTTCTTTGCTCAAAGGAAAGTGTAAAAATGCCTCCAACCAGGAGGGGAGAGATTAGGTGCTGGAAGGATTCCTGTGCGGCCTGACCTATCCTCTAGACCATCAGGGTCCAAATCCACCCTCCTGGGATCTTAGGACTTGGGTGTCAGGATTGTGGTATGACTATGGCATCACTCAAAGGCGGCCATATCCATATCTTCATTGGCAGCCAGGATAAATGTACATCTGTGGCTTGGTTGGCTTCTAATTCACCACATGACAATGGATGTGCTATCTTAACACCCGTGAGCCTTTCTTTTTCTCAATCATACATGAGAACAGTATGATATTTACCCACAAGACCATTGGAAAGAAAAAGTGAGATAGCATGATAACCTTTAAATATGCTTTAACTAACAGACAGTGCTATATAGCACAGCATTTCTATCTGAGACTGACACCACTTCCCAGCATCTCAAGTTCACAGAAAATGTCACCATCCTTCGCTTAGTGCCAGCCTTCATATCCTGAGTGTGCCATAATACTGTAGATAAGATCTGAGTCTTAGACACCCAAGATCATGGGTAGAATGGAACAATCAAAATGAGAACAGAATAATGTCTCAACAAAGATTTAAGCAATTTATGGAGAAAAATTACTATTAAAGTAACAAGTGAACCTAAACTAAGCCACCAAGCCAGTGATAAGAAACCACAATGTCAGAGAGAAACATGACCAGAGGCACAGCATCTCACACTGCAAGAACACAGCAGCTCACCTGAAACGGATATTTATTCTGACAGGGGATGACACCGTCATCGTTCTTCACTATTTCCACACACTTGATTTTTGAAATATCAATAAACCCCTTCCTGTATTTTTTCTGTGAAAAAAATATATAGGGAGAATCATTACAATGCAAAGAAATAAGAAAAATCTATTGTCTTTGTGCCAGCCCTGAGGCTTGAACTAAGGGCCTGGACTCAGTCCCTGAGCATTTTTGCTCAAGGTTAGCACTCTGCCACTTGAGCCACATCTCCACCTCCAGTTATTTCAGAGGCTAACTGGAGATAAGAGACTCACAGACTTGACTGCTCAGGCTAGCTCAAACCATGATCCTCAGATCTCAGCCTCCTGAGTAGCTAAGATTCCAGGCATGAGCCACCAGTGCCCGGGCTAAGAAGAAAAGCATCTTAATGGTTATATTTATTAATGAGCTTACTGATTCAAAATATTAAAATTGCCTAAAACATTGCCTAAATCACATCTCCCTTTCAAATTGTTCAAACTGTTCAAAATACTAATATTGTAATGATTGTGAATAAATTCTTAAATCCTTTCACTTCTGAGGACAAAATGGACTCTCTAGTGGTCTCCATCACACACATCTTATTCAACAATTTAACTCTTTGACAAGAGAATCAAAAAGAACGCATCAAAGATCCAAACTAGTGAAACCCCGTTCACTGAGTCATGGGTACAAAACTCCAGGCAGCTCCAGGGAGGACACAGAGCTCAGAGTGCTGAGAGGCAGACTGTCCAGATCCACGCCCAGGTGATCAAAGCTCTGCTTCTCCTCCCCATCTCTTCCTCCCTCCCGGGAGGAATTAACCACTGCACCTCTGAACATAAGAATCTCACATCTGGAGATTTGTTCTAGGGAGAAACCCAAAAGAAGGCAAAGCAGTGTGTACAAGGATAACATAATGTATCTATTCAAAGCTACTACAGCCAGGCACTGGTGGTCGGGTAGAGGCTGAGATATGAGCATCAAAATTTGAAGTCACCCTAGGCAGAAAAGTCTGTGAGACATTTAAAGTGGGAGAATGTAGACCCTGAGCTAAAAAGTCAAGGGGGAACTTGAGGCCCTAAGTTCAAATCCCAGTACCAGCACATACACAAAAAAAGAAAAGAAAAAAAAACAATTATAAATACAATATAGAAATAAAAAACATTTTGTTGAATAACATTCACTGATGCACTCCACAGAAAGTATATGAAGACTAAGGTACTTTTTTAAAAATTTGTATCTTTAAGTAGTTGTACAAAAGATTTGCCATTCAACAAGGTAATAAATAACTACAATGAATCTTGATCAATGTCACTTCTATCATCATATTCCCTCCCAAGCATTGAGTTGTATGACTGCATTCCCTACCCCTATTCTTCTCTTCATTTAGCTACTAAGTATGGTTGTTAATAGGTTTCATATGAATAGCAGAAAAGAAAGGTGAGAAATGAAGAACACTGCTGTATTGGGAGTGACCAGCCCTTTCCTGGACTTAGCCACTGAATACTCCGAATGAAATCACTACTCTGGCCACAACCTTCAGCTCTCCACCCGGGAACCTGCTCTGCATCCTCACTATCATCACCAGACTTGGCCCCTCTCCTGGCCATCAGCAGCTCCCTCCGGCCTAGATGGCCCTGGTTGTCATTTTACCAGTGCATTCTCCTTTATATTCTCCTGGCATGCCCCTGAACATTAGTCAGTCCTCATTTCCTCCTAGCCTTGTCACATCTGGCTGCAGAAAGTCACCTGTCCTCTATGCCCTAAGCCAGGCTCTCAGTGCAGCTGTTCATCTCCATGGAGACCACCAGCCCGCTAGCCCATCCCTGTCCCCACTTTCAGTGGACAATCTCCCTCATGACTTTCTGGAGAAGACACTTCTTGTCCCTCTCCAGTACAGTGGCACTATAAGATCTACCCCCCATTTCTTGTCTATTTCCTCCTGTCTCTAAAGAAGGTAAAAAGGATGTATGATAGTGTATGTTCCATAGGCTTGTTATGAGAATCAAATGAGCTAACACTACAAAAAAAAAACTTAAAAGAGTGGTCCATAGTACAAGCAAAAGATGTTAAGTATAGCTGGCATTTAACTGATGTATTCCATTCTATGCCCACAACATCCACATTAGACAGTTACCATGCTCCTCATGCTATAGACAGGTCAACCCATACACTTGAACTGTCTCCAGAGCAACTGGATCCTAGAATGCCCCAGCTGTTAAGAGGAGTCAGCAGGATTGGAAGCAGGGACTTTTTCAAGCTTCCAGCAGGACAGGAAGAAGAACATTCTCCCACTGGCTCTATTCTAAGGGCTTACTTTGCCTGTCTGAAGATACATTCCGTTTCCCCAGGCAAATCAAGAATCTTCCCCTTCCAGCCCTGCCTGCACTCTTCTTCCTTCCTGAAAGAGAAGGACTGCGCCTCTGCTTTCACTTCCTTCCACCTACTCCCGCCTGAACCACCTGCCATCCACACCCATCTCTGTCCCTTACAGCTGTTTCAGAAGCATCACTGATGACCAAGTCCAACAGTTGTTTGCAAGGAGACTGGGCTAAATCACTCAAGATTGCTAACAATCTCTTACTTCTTGTGGCCTAGACTTTGAGGCATCTTGTTTTTCCTTTGCTCCTTTCCTCTTGGTTTCTCAAACACCTGTCTTGTGTAGCTAACTATGCCAAGGAACTCAAGGTAGGGAAAGTTCTTTTCCTGTGCATCTGGTCCTAGGATTGAGGAGTTTTTAATCCTTGCTGTTACTCAGCCAGGTTAGGCTCACAATGCCCACCATAAGAGAAGAAACTAACTTGCCTGTGAGAGACACCAGTGCAATAATCATTACACGATGTAGTGATAACTGATTTTTTATATTAAAAAAAAAGATGCAACGAGAGCACAGAGAACTTTGACTTACCTGTCAGAGAAAGGATGGTAGGGAGAGAAATTCCTGCACAAGGCAAAGTAGATATAAAATAAAACATGCCTGTATGATCTCAGTGTCCTTCCATAAAATGGGAATAATGATAGCATATGTTCCATAGGTTGGTTACAAGAATTAAATCAGCTAACGCTACAAAAAGCTTAAAAGAATGTTTGGCTTTTAGTATGAGTAAGTACTGCATTTGCTAATAAATGGGAAAAGAGGCCAGTGTGCCAGCTGGATGAGGTGGTTCAAGCCTGTCATCTCAACTGTACAGTAACCTGAAATTGGGAGGATCGGAACTATAGGCCAGCCCAGGTACAAAAAAAAAAAAAAAAAAGTCAGTGAAACCCCACCTTGAGAGAAAGAGCTGGCTGTGGTAGTATGTACTTATCTTTCCAAATTTGGTGGAAAGTGTAAATAGGAGAATCATGGTCCAGCCTGACCTGAGCACAGATCAAGAATCTATCTCAAAAAATTGTAACAGAAAAAAGGCATGGCTCTAGTGGTGCCTGTCTGGTAAGTGTGACATCCTAAATTCAAACTCCAATACTGCCAAAAACAAGAAAGAGGGGAAGGGAGGAAGAGAAGAGAAGAAAAGAAAAGAAAAAACTTGTCAGTAAAGGACAAGGTACATAAGACAGAATGGAAAAGTGAGCAGAGGCAAGCTGTGCTTCATAGAGGTTGGGGTCTAATAGGCCACTCACCTGGCCTACATCAGCTAATGGACAGAAGTGCCAGAGAGCAACCTCCTATGAATAAGCCCAACATGTT
>NW_012267224.1:24245705-24346876 GCF_000151885.1 Dipodomys ordii
AGAAAGAATCAAAAGCCTATTTCAAAAAATAACTAAGCAAAAACAAAGGAAAGGGCAATGTATGTGTCAGCAGTAAGCCTAACCAGCACAAGATCCTGAGTTCAACCTCAGTACTACCAAAATAAAAATTTTTAAATCCTGATCAAAGTCGTAGCTGACTGACTTCTAATAATTTCTTGTGACAATGGTCCATTATGAACAGGCAAAATTCAGAAAGAAGCACATTTCTCAACTGGTACAAATAAAGCATTAGCTCTTCTTTGAGGTAACATATACTGCGGACTCAGCACAGGAAGGGAGCCTTGGAAACCACCACAATTCCAGTGTTTACACAACTGCCCGTGCAGGCCATGCACCCACAGCCCCTGGCACCCACCATATTCCAATGCCCTATCATTAATTAGAGAACTACTGGACCCGCCAGAGTAACGAGTTGTTTAACTTCTATATCTTACCGTTGGGTAAACACAACCCAGAGGTTAAAGCAGTTGACCAAGGGTCAGTGAAACCTGAGACTCGTGGCCAGAACTCTAAGATGAGCTTCTGTAGTCTCTACTGGCTAGCAAAAGCAAGGCCATTCAACCCCTCCTAATTCTCTTCCTAATGAAATCAACTCTCAATTACTATAGTAATCAATCCTTGCTGCAGAATGTGCCCCATCCTGAGGTGTCCCTCAATGCCAGGCTCCCCAGTGGCCGACATGCCAATCCCAAAGAATCATCAGGGTATGCAGAAGGAGCGTTGTGTCTGCTCTTCCTTGTCCCTCACCTCCCTTCTAGTGGCACAGAATACTATATATTAGCTCAAATCTATTAGATGGCATCTATTAGGATACTAGCCATTAGTTAAAATCAGACCCTTCTTTTGATGGTAACAGTCACAGCTGGCACACTCCATGAACACCATCTTCACTGTCATCTGTGGTCACGACAGGAAATAAATCATGCTGAATAAGCGATCGCTCAACACCAAAGTCAGAGACTTCTTAGAACAAGCAAAGTCAGGAATTAACTGAATAGACATCTTCTGCCTTTCCATTGTCTCCCCTGTGTGCCTCCTTCCCATCAGCATCCAACATTTACACAGTAAGGCACAGCTTGGTCCTCAAGGATCTTCCAACTGGCTGCAAGGAATGAGTATTCCTAAGGCCATGTGGGAAGTCCTTTACTGAGCACACTGGGAAACTCACCCAGAGGACAGTCAGAGAAGGCTTCATTCATTTATCCAGGAAGGGCCTCTTTGTGCTGGGACCTAAATCATGAATAAGGGTGGAGGCAAACAAGGGTGGAGGGGGAGAGCAGGACAGACACAGAGAACATCACAAGCAAAGCAATGGGGCTACAAAACCACATGTAAAGACTACAGTGTGGTTGGCAAGTTAAAGGTACTAAAAAGGATAGGGGAGTGACAAGAGATGAGTCTAGAAGCTGGAATGGGGATAGGTTATAAAGAGTAATGCTAGGGGCTACACTTAATCTACATGGCAGTAACCATGGCTGTAATAATCAGGGTCCCAGAAAGGAGAGGGAGAGGGTGAGGGAAGGAAGGAGGAAAGAAGGGAAGAAGAGAAGGAAGAGAAAGGGAAGTAGAGAAGGAGAGAGAGAGAGAGGAGGAGAGAGAGACCTGCTTCTATTATTGCAAATGCTGTTATTCATTCTCTCACTCTCTTGCTTGCTCTCTCGCTCTCTCACTACACACACACACACTCCACACACACACACACACACACACACACACACACCACACGCACACACACATTTGGTCAGTTGTGGGGCTTGAACTCAAGCGTGGGCGTTTTCGCTCAAGCACTTTGTGCTCAAGCACTTGACCACCTGAGCCACAGCACAACACTGGAAGGAGGCACTTCCAGCTTTCTGGTGGTTAATTGGAGATAAGAGTCTCACAGGGACTTTTCTGCCTGGGCTGGCTTTGAACCTCAATCCTTAGATCTCAGCTTCCTGAGTAGCTAGGATTATAGGTATGAACTACCAGCACCCAGCTAAAAGGTTTTGTTGTTGTTGTTGTTGTTTGTTGTTGTTATTGTTTTTGTCGGGCGTGGGGCTTGAACTCTGGGTCTAGCATTGTCCCTGTGCTCTTTATATCAAGGCAAGCGATCTACCTCGAGCCACAGTACCACTACTGGTTTTCTAGTGGTTATTGGAGATCAGTCTCAGACTTTTCTGCCCGGGCTGGCTTTGAACCATGATCCTTAAATCCCAGCCTCCTGAGTAGGTAGGATTATAGGTGTGACCCACCAGCACCTGGCAAAAGTATTTTTTTAAAAAGGAAATTTTTGGTACCTTTTGAAAAATAAAAATAAAGGGAAAGCACACTGCACCTTCCATGGTTTCCCATGTCTTATGTTCCAGGAAACAAAGAACCACCGGGATTCTTCAACAGTGAACACAAGATCTGGAACCACAGCATCCTTTGAATGTTATTTCCACTACTTGCTCACTATGTCTCCTTGCATACATACTGAACTTCTTTCTCTGTGCCTCTTTTTGGCTCTGAAATTAGATGAAAGATATCCCCACCAATTTCCTAAGTTTGTGGTAGAAATTTTTAAAAATCTATTCATGTACAGCTTTGGAAAGCGAGCTAAAAGCAAAATAAATGCTCCATATATTAAGCTCCTGTAATATAAAAATAAAAGCAGATGCCATTAGTTTTGTTCAAGGAAAGACACTCATATCTAAGTTCTAGACCCAAAAAGGCTCTTCTAAAAAACTGACGTCGAATATGACTCTCTTAGGAAATAAAACGGCATAAAGAGGATGCTTCCTTCAGTGATAAGTTTCCTATGATTACAGGAAGACCACAGAAATGACCATGGTCTATCCAATTCTCTTTTCAATCAGAAAAGGTTAACCTTGACTTCATGAGTTTTGCAAATCTGTTTTTAAAACAGGCGGCTGATGTCTCATGTGACTGTACTATTTTTACCCTTTGAGGGCTGTGATTTTAGTTCTGTTTTACAACCTGAAACTGAATCAGCCAGCAACTACGTGAGCACTTCCTTTTCACACCAGCAAAAGTGGAGCTCTGGTGACTCAAACACCCAATAGCAGGGAACACCTTTGATCAAAAGCTTCTCTTCCTTCAAAGGAAAACAGAACATGACGAAGTCACTGTACGCCAGCTTGTCAGGCTTTCTTGATGGGCATTCTGGGGAATATAAAAATTAATATATGTCAGATCCTTTTACAAACATAGTTTGCCCAGCCATAGAGCATCACAAAAGTACTCAAAGGTGGCACAAAGTCACAGTCCAGGACTCTAGGATCAGACTGCCAACACTGGGTTTCCAAATCTGTTCATACTGACTCTGACACTGGATAATGTCCTAGGTTTCTCTGTTCTTTGATTTTCTCATCTGTAAAAAGACTAGTATTGACCTCCTAGAGTTAGGAGGATTACAGCCAATACTTACAAATACGTAAGGCATGCCTGACTTAAGATTAGCACTAGGACAACAGAGAACACCATCCCCAAATGTGTCACCTGTAGCATTTAGATTGTACATTTAAAACAGTACTTTTAAAATAGCAGATGTGCTGGGCATGGTGGCTTATAACTGTAATCTCTGCTACTCCAAAGGCTTAAGTAGGAAGGATCTTGAATCAAGCCTAGTAGGACAAAAACTATGAGATCCTATTTGGAAAATTATCAGAGCACAAAAGAGCATAGGGGTGTGGTTCAAGTGGCAGAGTACTTGCCTAACAAGGCCTGAGCTCAATCCTTAGTATGACCTAAATTATTTAATGAATTAAGTAATTTTTTAAAAGACAGATTCAAGAAAGCATGTAACAAAACTTCCATGTGGAAGGTGTTCTATGAGGAACTGTTAAACTAACTCCTCCTCCTCCTACTTCCTTTTCCCCTCTCCCTTACAATGCACTCACCCAAACTCCAGCTTCTTGTTTTTGTGCTATTGTTCGGTTGGTTTGTTGGGTTTCTGCGATTTACCAAATCACTATTCTTCAGCCTAGTTAGAGGCTTTGGGTCTCTTCTTCCTTGTGAGGAGGCCATGTGCAGGGAGGGACCACTGCCTGGCTCCTCAGGCTCCACTCCACACTCTACTCCTAGCCATGTGCTCCAGACAGAAAGCAAAATCAGAGGGAGAAGGAACTATATAGCTGGTTGGGGCAGAGGTAAAGGGCGGCAGCTACAGTGTCCCAGAGGCCAAAATGAGGACTTCTGATATTATATGGGAATAATGTGAAATTCCTAATAGGTCTTAGACTACGGTGGGCACGATCATATCTGTGTTTTTGCCCACTGTAGCCATTGTGAACAGCAGACTAGAAAAGGACAAAATGGAAAGGAGTTATGATGTGGCTAAAACTGCTTGCTATCCACCTACCACATCCATTTCCCTCTAACGCTTTTTTGGATGGGTCTATTGGCACCCAGATAGACTCTCTCTCAGCTCCCATTGCAGTTAGGTATGGCCACATGGTTAAGTTCTGACCAATGAGATAGAAGCAAAATCTTGAGCAGAACATAAAACAAGCATACTAATGGGAATTGGCTCTGGCAGAGATATCTTTTCTTGCTTTTCTAGCTTGCTTTCTTCTTCAGACAAATCAATGTTCAATTCAGACAAGAGGGATGGAGCTCTAGCAGCCATTTTAAGCCAAAATAATAGATCTATCAGCCAGGATGGTGGAAAGGAAAGACAGAATACAGGATCCCAAGTGTGAATCCACTCACACTAAGTTCTATATAGCTTTTTTTTTTAGTACTGTCTATTATTTTTTAAATTTAATTGTCAAGGTGATGTATAGAGGGGTAACAGTTACATACATATGTACAGTTTTTCTTCAGCCTTTTTAAATTCATCCCCACAATGAGAGAAAAAATCCATTTTTTAAAAAGCTCCTTTTTTTTAAGGACTTTGTATGCTATATAGCCTAAGTTAGTCCTAACAGCTATGGTGGCTACTTACTGTAGTCACCCAAGAAGAGACAGCAATGGCTTAGATCATGGTAGTGGTAGAGATGAGAGGGAAGTGGCAGGACTGAGCTGTATTTAGAAGGTGGACCCATCAGAACCTTTTTAAAGTCCAGATGAGAGAGGAAATGCCTAAACCAGGGATAGTTTAGACAGACTTTCATGTTTCTGGCGTAAGCAGTGGGGTACACCATAGTACCAATTACTGTGCTGGAAATGAGAGGGGAGGAATTTTGAGTTTCTTTTCAGACACTTGAAACTTGAGAAGACTAAGAGCCTGCAGACTTCGCAAGGCAGGCCTTGAGAAACAAACTAGGGAAGTCATCCTGCTGACTGACCGTGGATGCTCAACAGAGCCATTGGAACGGATGCTGTCTCCTTAAAGCTAATGTCAGGTGGGATCAGAACCCACCCTAGAGAGGTTGGTAGAAAAAAGGCAGTCCTTCAAGTCCTGTGGGCCAGACCACAAGATGGAGTGAGCAGAAAGGAAGCTGGAGAGCCTGAGTTCACACAAGGAGCCACATATCAAGGATTTATACACAAAGAAGAGTTAGACCATTCAACAAGCAGGGAGATGATTTCCAGCTGAGTTGTAAGTGGCCCAGAAGAGGCTAAGAGTAGGGGAAGAGGAGAGAAGGGAGAGGAGAAGCAGAATGTTCCATGCTGGTAAGTGGATTCTGTTTTGATTTTGCTGTGTTTGTACGTTTGAGACTTTACTACAATGAAGTTTAGCAAACAAACTTCTTAAGAGTTATGACTTTGAAACACAAGATGGAAGGCCCTAATACATCTTCACAAGAATAAAAAAAAACAATAGGGGGCTGGGAAGGTGGCTCAGTGGTAGAGCACTTGCCTTGCATGCTCGAGGCCCTGGGTTCGATTCCTCAGCACCACATAAGAAAAAAGCCGGAAGTGGTGCTATGGCTCAAGTGGTAGAGTGCTAGCCTTGAGCTGAAGAGCTGAGGGACAGCGCCCAGGCCCAGAGTTCAGGCCCCACGACCGGACCCAAAAAAAAAAAAAAAAAAATAGGACTGGAGTATGTCACTAGAATTTCATTTTCTACTTTATCAGAACCCAAACAAGCAAGTACAGAGCAGCCACTGGTTTGGGATTTTACCATCTGTATAGGCAATGTTTTAAGAATCAGTTTTCATGTTTCTGGCCTTTACCCGCAGAGACAGGCTAAGAAGAGGCTGTGAACAGGTCTCCAGACCTTTGATAGGGAATGTATTTTCCTTTCTCTAAAGACAACCAAAAGCCCAACACAAGGGTCCAGTCAGTGGTTGCTCAGCTCACAAAGTCAGGAATACTCCTGGATGGAGCCCCAGATGGCCTGATTCTGGCCTGAGACGGTAAACACACTCACTCTCTACTCTAGAACTTCTTCCAACAATCTTAAATTTTTTTTTCCATGGTTGATTGACAATCTGTGAAATTCATTTATATTAAGCAATGCTAAAGTTTTAGAGGACTGTGAGGTAGGGTAAGGAACTTCATCTACTCAACCCAGAATGAGAACTCAAAACAGGGAATGGATTTTCACATCCTGAGAGTTAAGAAGAGGGACAATACAACAAACTTCTCTTTAAGGGTCACCATGTCCCAGATGTGGCTTTTGATTCATTCTGGGCACATTTTAGATATATCAGTTTCAATGATCCCCATAGCAACCCTCCTAGGATGTGGTACTTATTATTCTGTTTCACAGGGAAGGAAAATGAGACACAGAGGGGTGACATTTACTTGTTCAGGTTAGGTGGAAGTACCAGAGCTCCAGATGTGGACATGGCCATCCAACACCACAACTAGTGTTTCTTGCCAGGCATCAGGGTCTCACACCTGTAACCCTTGCTACTCAGGAGGCTGAGATCCAAGGTGGCAGTTTGAAGCTAGCTCAGGCAAAAAAAGTCCATGAGATTCCATCTATCATCAACTAGCAAAATGCCAGACTAGAGGAATGGCTCAAGTGGAAAAGCAACAGCTTTGTTTGAGCAAGCAGAGTGAGCATGAGGCTCTGAAAACAATCCCCAGGATTCCCAAAGGGGGGGAGGGGAAATCTGCTTAACTGAACTCTAAAGAAGACCACTGGTGGGCTTCTCATTAAAGTAATGGAAAAATAATTATGCAATGCCAATCAGGAAAATAAGGACATCATCAGACCCAAAATAAAGGGATAATGGCTTTCTGTCTGTCTGTGATGTCAAGATGGTAACACAGAATACAAGGACTTGGATGATGGGCACTTGGGATAGCAATGGTGAGCCCACCTAGAACTGGTCCCCTGTGGCAGAACCTCCTGCAATGTGCTTGTGACAGCTAGATACCACATGCTCTACACATGAGCACAAAGGACCTATGACCCAGACACGGAGGAAGCCAGGTGGAGCAAATCGTTCCACTTTTAGTCAGAAACAACCCAAGTAATAGTGAGTCGGAGACACGGTGTCTGGGGTTTTGGAACAAAAGGACCAATATTTCCACTGGAAACACAAATAGTAGATCTCAGCTATTCAAATGAGGACCTTTCAAAAGAGAAAAGTCACCATAAATACAGGATTGGGTTTATAAAGCTCCATCTGAGATAAGCAATGGTAATTCATCACATTAGGAGGGAAAGTAGTTCTGGGTGAACCCAGGACCACTTGCAAGCTACACCAATGCAGATCTGTTTCCCTACTAGAAACCCACCACCTATCAGGGCCCTGCAGACACTTGCAGGAAGGGAATCTAATGATAAGACCTCCATCCTTTCTCAATTTACTTCCTTATTTTTGTATTTGGTCAGCATGCAGAAAGACAGTTAACACTGTGGCTGAAGACTGCTATTCTTCAAATGGCTGGCTCTTGGCTGGCATCTGGGAAGCTGGATTTGGGGACAATCTCACCATTTCTGGCAGAGGATCTCACTGTGTCTAAACAGTTTATCAAATCAAAATTGTTCTTCTTCTGGCACTCTGGAACATAGGCACGATGCTAGGCAGAGGGCACCTTAAGTGACCAGCCCTCAATAAAAACCTAGGGCATTGAGCTGTAAAGATTTCACACGTGTTGATTAGACAACAGTTGCTATGCATTGTTGTAGCTCAGTGCTGGGTTTTCAGCATGCTCCAGGTGACCCCCTGGAGAAAGGACTCTCAGAAGCCAGCAGTACTGAGCTTCCTCCAAACTCCACTCCTTCTGCTTTTTCTCTTTCTTCACAGTTTTTCTGTAACAAAAGATAGTCTTAAACAGATATATGACTTTCTGGCCAATCATGGCTAGTGGGAGTGGTATCAGAGATTTCCCCAGACCTGAACAGGTGTGAACTGGAATAAGCCCTAGTTTAAGGAAGAACTGGCTTGAATCCCAACTTTGACGCTTATTAGCAATGAATCCCTGAGCTAGTTATTATGGTCCCTCAGCCTTGGATTTCTCTTAAAAATAAGACTATGGCTACAGATAGGTAAGTGGTAGACACTCAGTATTCTTTTCTACCTAGACTAGTGTGGATGAGTGGCCTCTCTCTGGTTTTACAGTGCCCTGACAGCAGACATCAAACTCAACTCACCCATCCCTCCCCTCCAATGGGGTGATGAGCCTGCGCACAGGCTAACTGTACACATCCCGTTTCAGAGGCATGCCACTGTACCTAAGCTATTGGTTGCAATCATGACTTGTGAACTTTTTCTCTCAAACTGTGATCCTCCCAGTCTCTGCCTCCTGAGGAACTAGAATTACAGGTCTGGGCCATTCATATCCAGCCTAATTTTTTTTTAATTGTACTCTGTTGTGTATATATACCAAAAATTATTTGTGTGGGTAAGACATTTAGGCTTTTTTTAACCTTTTGATTATTATAAATAGAGCTATGAATATTCATGTAAATGTTTTTGTGTAGACATATGTTTATTTGTAATGGTTATGAATAGAAGTGCTTTGTCTTTTAGATCATTTCCTATAAACTATGCTGCTGTTTTTCAATGCAGCTGTGACATTTTACATTCCCATTTGCAGTCCATTAGGGTTTCAACTTCTTTAGATTCTGCTTCATTTTTAGCTCTCTTGTGGATTAAGGCCACCCTAATGATGTGACTTATTGTGGGTTTGCCTTGCATTTCCCTTAAGTTAATAACATTATAAATGCACTTTCTGATGCTGAATTGTATACTTTTAAATGGTTATAATGGCAAATTCCAAGTGATATATACTTTATTACACTCAGAGAGGTGGAATGTATTAAGAGAGTCAGACAAGCCACAAAGTACAAACAAGTTTTGGTAAAATAGGTAAGAAAAAAATCAGAAAATCTAAGAGGAAAAACATCTAAATTTAGGTACTGCCACAGAGAATAAATGCTGATGAGCTATGGACTCTGACATCTTTGAATGCACAGGTTCCCACCACCTCACAAAGAGGCCAACAAAGGAAGAAAACAAAACACAAACAGCAACTGGTAAGATCACCCTCTTCGAGGCCTAACATGCAGCCAAAGAAGGCAAGGAGGAAGGAAACGGAGGCACGGAGGTGGTCAGTGAAGTGAGGTGGCTGTTGGAGGAAGTCGCACTGTGTGGTTTAACAGCACACTAGGCAGAAAGAGAAGACATTTGAGGTACCTTGTCAAGTGGGAGGGCACCTGATTTGTTAGTCGCCTAGTTTCTCCACTTGTATAAAATAGTAGAGGACAAACGTGTGCATTATTTGCAGATACTTTGTAGGGATTCTTGGGAGAATGGAATGAAGCCAGCATTAGGCAAAGCCTTTGAACTTCTGTGGAATCTTGCTATGTAAAGTTGAAGAGCAGAAAGAAATCCTGAAATCCCCTAGGAATAAGGCCCACAATACACCCAGCAACACAAGGGCCGGTGCAGTTAAGTTCTGGGTGGTACACAAATACATGGCCAGTGTAAACAACAGAGGTACACGGGATGAGAAGGTGGAATTCCGTCCCAAGAGCACTACTACACAGCACAGTGGATGGAGGTAACAGAAGAAAGTTAAGTCCTATGACCATAATTGTGGAACTATGCAGTCTCATCAGACTGTGTGCTGAACCAAGCCAGATCCATTCATCTTGTATCATAGCAATCATCAGAACCACTGAACCCTGAACCTAGTAACTACATCTCTGTTGTATAACTGTTGGGCAAAAGCTCACAAGGAGCTGAATCCCATCTTACAAATAAAAGTGCATGGTTTCTCATCCACCAAGAAATTATATCCGCAATCCTCTAAAAAGAGCAAAATTTACATGTTACAATGTAACAAGGAGCAAGAAATTACACCCTTTATGTTATTTTTTGCAGTGGCAAATAAAATTAAGGAATAGCTATCATTACTTAAAGAACAGAGGGCCAAGCAAATGTGGCTCATGCCTGTAATTTAACTAATCAGAAGGCTGAGATCTAAAGGACTGAAGTTCAAAGCCAACCCAAGCATACAAATCCAGAGATTCTAGCAAATCAGCCAAAACCGCCAGACTGTGGGCATGGTTCAAGTGGTGAGTGCCAGCTAAGCAAGTAAGCCAAGCAGCACTGGCCCAGAGTTTAAAACCTGGTACTGAAACAATAACCAAAAAAGATAGATCAGAAAAAGGTTATTTCATATAAGTACAATAAAAGGGAAAATAGCTTTCCCACAAGCTATTAAAAATATTTAGAGATTTATTGCATGTCTCTTTCTTTGTGTCTGTGTTCCTGTCCTGAACTTCTTTTTCCTCAAGGCTAGTATACTAGCTCTTGAGCCACAGCTCCACTTCCAGCTTTTGGTAGTTTATTGTAGGTAAGAGTCTCATGGACTTTCCTGCCCAGGCTGGCTTTGAATCATGATCCTCAGATGTCAGACTCCTGAGTACCTAGGGTTATAGGTATGAGCCACTGGTACCCAGCTTTGCATGAATGTGCCTTAATTATTTACTTAACCAACAACTATGTTATATATATTTTGCAGCTTTTCTTTACAAGTACGTACATGTGAAATCATGGAAATCTTAGAGGTAGTCTTCTAAGATTAAAACTTGAAAAGGTCACTGAATGTCAGTGGCTCAAGCCTATAATGCTAGCTACTCTGGAAGCTGAGATCTGAAGATAGGCAGTTCAAAGCCAGCCTGGGCAGGAAAGTCTGTAAGACTCTTATCTCCAACTACCAAAAAGCCAGAAATGGCACTGTGGCTCAGAATGGTAAAGCACTACTAGCTTTGAGCACAAAAACGAAGGGATGAGTTCAAATCTTACAACCAACAAAAAAGAAAAAGAAAGAAAAAACTAACATTTTTTATCTCAAGTAGTGTAGTCATTAATTGGAACTTTAAGTACCAAATAATTTGGGCTTCAAATCACAAAGTCCTCCAAAAAGAGTTGAAAGAATTCTGTTGAATTTGTTTCTGAATAACACTGATGTATCTAAGCTACTTTCTGCATATTATTTTCTACATGTCTGAAACAGGTTTAGAAACACACAAAATGTAGTTTCAATTTCTCAAATTTCCATGGGCTCTCTTCTGATACTTTACACTCTGGTTCTGTGGACTAGAATCCACATTTTGCTTTGTGGGACCAATTAATACTAGCAAATAGTAAATTTAAAAAAAAACACTTTTGTTTCTACATTTAAGTAGTAGATCTCCTAAAAACAGAATTTCATGGAAAATTATCCCAATATCTAATGATCTCTTTGCTGAATTTAAGTATGTAGTGATCAGCAGTATTGTAATCATTATCCATGAAAATTTTGAGTTAATAGGCCCAAGGCACTGGCAGATACGTTTAAATTATGCAACAATGTTTAGGCCTGGAAGAGATTATTGTATACAGATGGTTGGGGAGGGAGAAAAGGAGTAACAATACCACACAGGACTTTAATCGTAATTTACAAAAGGCAAAATCTTTATAACCAAGGAAATGTCCCATGCCTCCCACTGAAGAGAATCGAGACGGGACTTGGATAACCAGAGAGAAGGGGCCACAACAGGCACAACAGGAGCAATGCTCCAAAGGTATTAAGAGTAATGAGCATTTTTATGCATAAGGTTCTCAAGAGTCATTAGATGGTATCCACTATTTATTCCCATTCACAGAGTAGTAGTGAGGATTGAACTCAGAGTCTCATAGTTCATGCCTCTATCATTGAGCAATAGCCTCAGCCTGATGGAATCTATTAGAACTGCAAACCACAAGACTATCTGATCCTGTAGAGTGCCCTCACCCACTTACACAAACAAACAACCCCCACACTGGCTTTTCAGAACTGAGGGAGTGGCATGGACAGGCTGATCCAAGCCAATCCTGATGTGAGTTTTTGCCTAGGTAAACAATCAGCTTCTGGGTGGCCTGAAGCAAATCTCTCTCCATCTTCAGTTTCTAGAAGGGAAAAATCTGAAGGTCATTCTTCAAAGTCTCTTGGAATTCTAAACTTGTATGATTCTTCTTTGTTACTAATAAATCAGTCATTTCTTTGTACAAGTAATTATTGACTATATAAATCCAAACCGATGAAGAAATGGAACCGTTCCATAAACATACCAAGTTCTGCTTCACCCCAGAGTCTTTGCATATGCTATTTCATCTGTATGAAGTGGATTTTTTTTTTGTCTATCATTGCTCACATGCCAAGTGGAAACCTTTACCTATACTACCCAAACTCCACCCCCTGAAGAGGGGGATGTATAAAGACTATATTTTTGCTACCAAAACTTCTTCCAGTCTTATCATTTGGTCTCCTTTTCAACTGTCTCTCCGGGCTGGATATATGGCTTAGTAGCAGCGTGCTTGCCTAGCATGCATGAAGCCCTGGGTTGTCTTCGTCAGTACCACATAAACAGAAAAAGCCAGCGCTGAGGTTCAAATGGTAGAGTGCTAGTCTTGAGCAAAAATAAAGCAGCTTAGGGACAGTACCCAGGACCTGAGTTCAAGGTCCAGAACTGGCAAAAAAAAAAATCAAAATAAAATAAACTATCTCTCAGAATAAGGACCATCATACCTACTCTCAGAGAAACTACTAATGGTAAAGTCTACACAGGGACACCTCCCTACCTCTTGGCTCAGTTTCTGCCTAGTAGCTGTTACTTAGGTAAATGGCAGACCTGAAAGCCACCTTCCCTTCCTGCTAGGTCACATCCTAGGCCGTGACTCGGGTGGGTTTTTTTAGTTGAAAGTGTTAAAATTTCCTAACCACCCCTTTTCTGCGAACTGAACTGCCTTGCGACACCACACAAGACTTTTCACTAATACCATTGCTGGCCTTCACATCCATGTCCACACCACTTCTTACTCTGTTTGGATTTGTAGTTCAGTGCCAGCCAGGCTACATGTAGTCCAGATCCAGTCCATCTCTTCCAACCTGGAAGACAGGCCTCACTCCTGCCTAGACCATCCTGACTACCTCCACCATGGTAAAAGTAGACTGGAGTCTTGCTTGGCTCCATCACACACAGCTGATTTCCTGATGAAAGATTGCTTTGGATTTGCAAAAGCTAAGGCTCTTTCTGTAACTCTGGTTAACTTAAGCACTGTTAGGGTTACCAGAAAGAAATCAATACTATATCTGTGCTAAAATTCTCATCAGATCTAACAAGTTTTGTCACTGCAGAATATTTGTTGGTCAATTCTTGATAAGGACCAGGTAAGCTCTACTTATTCTATCTGATCTCCCCGTTGCTTTCATTGGAAATAATAAAGGGTTTTTGTGGCAAAGATTGCAGTTGAAAGCCAGTCCAGGCCGAAAAATCCCTAGGACTCCATCTCTCAACCAACCTGCAAAGAACCAGGCTGGAAGCAGGGCTCAAGACTCTTAGCTCTAATTAATCAGCAAACACTGGAAGTGGTACTATAACTCAAAGTGGTAGAACACTAGCCTTAAGCAGAAGTACTCAGGGACAGTGCCCAGGCCTTGAGTTCAAATCTCCATGAATACCAACTGAAACAAGCCATCCCAGCAACAAGCCCCTAGACTCAGGCAGTCTGGGGATCAAGGGACTATGGAGAGGAGTAAGAGGAGATGATGTCACATCAGCCACTTTGTGCCTGCCCTTTCAAAAAAATTAACCAGAACCGGGAGGTCAACAGAAGTGAGAAGCCTTGCCCCTCTGATTTCCACACCAATCTACCTTTTAACTGGACAGGAATTTACATTCTTGCTTTTGTTACCTGATGTTCTCCCTACCTAGCTGCCAAATGTCACGTAGCTTGGGACATTTCCACCAACTCCAGGACAGCCTGGAATGCAGGAGATAATTTTCTGCCCCAGACCCTTCCCCTTGCTATTTGTTTGCTCTCTAGTATTTGTGTGTGTGTGTGTGTGCAGCTCCTCACTGCCTAATGAGACTTCTTCCAGACTTCATTCAAGGACTACCACCAAGTGACAGCTGCTGCCTGCTGCCTTCTCCCAGAGGGGACCACATCTCAGCCTTTTACCCCTAATGCCCACACACCTTGCCAGCAGGAAGTAGCCAGAGAAAATCTTCACCCTTTTTCATAATTATCAAAAGGCTGGAATGTAAGGTCTACACAGGGATACCTCCCTACCTCTTGGCTAAGTTTCCACCCAGTATCTATTACCTAGGTAACTGGCAGACCTGGAAGCAGTCACCTTCCCTTCCTGCTAGGTCACATCCTGGGCCACCTCTGGTCACATGCCTCCCATCTGACCTTAGAAGGGTCCCAGAGGAGCTCCAGTGGCACAATTGGTTAGCGCGAGGTACTTATAAGAAGGGTCCCAGACCCTGAGGTCACATCAGCATCCAGTGTGGGTACACCTTTCTGCCACCTGGCCACACCTCTTCCTGTCCCTGGCCTAGATAAGTCCTGGCCCAGGGGTGGGTCGCCCCTTTTCCTTTTCAGCCATGCCTCTCTACCACGCATGGTGGGGGCAGCAGTTTGGTAAATAAACTTCTTTTCCTGCCTGAATAGCTCATGGTGTTCTCTTCTTCGGCTACCTAAGGAAACCTACTTAATATACCTTACACTAATCACAAGGAAGTAGCTTGGAAGACTTAATCTCCAGCCCCAGAGTTCCTGGAGCAGCAGAGAAATAAAATGCTGGTTATACAAATCATGATGTCAAACACAATTGTTTTTTAAAGAAGGATTTTGCAAAACGTTGCATATACTTCTGACTAAGAAAAGTTTCCTGTTGAGTGTTAATGCCTCATGCCTATAATCCTAGCTGCTCAGGAGGCTGAGATCTGAGGATCATGGTTCAAAGCCAGCCTAGGCAGGAAAGTCTGTGAGACTCCTATCTCCAATTAAGCACCCAAAAGAGCCAGAAGTGGAGCTGTAGTTCACGTGGTAGAGCACTAGCCTTGAGCAGAAGAGCTCAGAAACAGTGCCCAGGCCCTGAGTTCAAGCCTGAAGACTGGCAAATGAAAAAAAAAAGAAAAAAGAAAGAAAGTTTACTTCCAGTAGTCAAGTGAGAAAAGAGCAGTGGACAGAAATACTATTTAATAAACTCTTAACATTATTTGAAAGACATCCTAGAAATTGATTTTTTTTAAATAAATGACTTCGATGTCTATAACAGTCTTCTGAACAGATTCAGGGGGAAAGTGACACTAAGATAACTGTGCCCTGCTGACTCATTCCAGTAACCCTAGCTACTCAGGAGGTTAAGATCTAAGGATCTCAAAGTTAGATGCCAGCCTAGGCAGTCTATCTTGAGAGTCCATCTCCAATTAACCAGCAAAATGCCAGATCAGAAGCATGGTTCCAATTGTAGAGCAACAGCCATGAACAAGCAAGTGAAGAGTGAAAGACCCTGAGTTCAGACTTGGCACTAGACAATATATAGCGAAAGGCTAATTGCAGTTACAGGATTTATCACAAGGTAAAGAAAATAATCCACTGTTGAAGATCTATATTCCTACCACTAGTTTTTGTACTACAGCATAGTTATTCAGAAAAACTAACACGAGCCACTCCTTCCAACCCAGTGGCCAGTCTCCATGACATGAGGATTTTTAAATCTTATCATGTTTATAAACTTGTACATAAAAATTACTGGGAGAAGTGGTGCTGTAGCTCAAGTGGTAGAGCACTCGCCTTGAGCTGAAGAGCTGAGGGACAGCACCCAGGCCCAGAGTTCAAGCCCCACGACCAACAAAAAAAAAAAAAAAAAAAATTACTGGGAATTCACATTATAGCTGGTGGTTTACAATATGAAATGGACAAGAACACTTCTATACAGTTCTCTTCTTCTCACTAGGAACATTTAAACACTATTTAATTAATTTAACACAATTTAAGACAAGAAACTTTGTTTCTTGTATTGTATGATTCATGAATTAGATCTTAGATTTGAGGGGGTAGGGAGAAGCAGCCATTATTTGAGAAGTAGTCATAAAGACATTTGTGAAACCATATATGAAATTTGTCTGGCTATTAATGGACTCTTGATATTGATCACCACAATGTGGTTGTAAAAGAGACTGTCCCAGTCATTACACAATGCACAGTGACCTATTTCAAGCAACATCAGCAACTAAACTGACAAATGATTCAGAAAAATAATAATAATAATATACAGAGACCATAAGAAGAACAAAATAAAGGGACAAAACCACAAGCAATTTTCTCAAACACCAGCGGTTTTTTGAAAGTTCCTTATACTTATTGTAGCTTTTCTGTAAGCATGAAAGCACAGCAAAATTACAATTAACAACACAAATTTAAGAGTGTGAGGAGAAGGAGTAATATTCTCTATTCCTCCCCCATCTACTTTAAATGTATTTCAGCCTCCTAAAAAACAAAGCAGTAAATATTATTAAGCAAAGATAGATTCTCTGGCAAATTAAGAACATAAATCAGATCCTTGAACTTCACCCTTAGCATCTTACGTGATTAATGATGAGAACAGACAGGTCTGAGGCAGAAAGAGAAGAAAATATAACTCAGAAATTGGAAAAGAAACAGAAGAAAAGAAATTGGAACACAAAAAGGAGGTCAATATTACCTTATTTCAGAAAGAAGACACAAGTGACAATAAGGTGATAAGTTTTCGAGAAATAATATAATTGAGAATTTTCAGAATCAGAAAAATCACATCATTCACCAACCACTGTACTATAGAGTATAGTCACCCCCTTATCTTTGGTTTAGCCATGCAAAGTTTAATTACCTACCTGTAGTTAACCATAGTCCAAAATATTAAATGGAAAAATGCCAGAAACAACAATTCATAAGAAATATTCAGGTCATTCCCAGAACTATAAGTGTCGTACTTCATCTCACCTGGGACATGAATAATCCTCTTGTCCACAGATAATATCTATACTGTGTACACTATTCACCCACTGGTAAACTTTTAGCCAATCTTGTAGTGGTATTGCACAAGAGCAGTGGTACTGGCCATTTTATTACAGTATTTTATTATAGTTCTACTTTTTCTTAGTTCTTCTATTTTCTTATTGCTAATCTCTTATTGTATATAATTTATAAATTAAACTGTATGCAGGTATGCACATATAGGGCAAAGCACAGTATACATAGAGATCGGCACCGTCCAATTTCAGGCATCCCCTGGGAGACTTGGACTGTAACCCTGGAATAAAGGAAGACTATGGTATTGAGAGCTGTACCATTTTTTACAAACTGGTAAATAGTCTGGTAACCTCTGAACTTTGGTGCAAATGCTTACACTTGCTCTGAAATAAAAGAAACATTTTTTTTAACCCCACTTCAGTCTTCAGAATCTGAGAAGTGTTAAAAGATACAAATCTTAAACCAGGTGCCTGCGGCTCATGCCCGTAATCCTAGCTACCCAGGGGCTAAGATCTGAAGATGGTGGTTTGAAGTCAGCCCAAGCAGGAAAGTTCAGTCCAGTCGGAGATTCTTATCTCCAATTAACCACCAAAAAATCTGGAGATGGAACTGTGGCCCAAATGACACAGTGCTATCCTTGAGCAAAAAAAAACTCAGGGCCAACACCCAGGCCTTAAGTTCAAACCTCAAGACAGGTGCACGCACATGTGTACTCGCATGCGTGCACACATGCACACACACACACGTGAGTGCATTCACACACACACACACACACACGTGCACACATGCACACCACAAGGCCAAACATCTGTTTGTCCTGATCCATGAATCACATTAGGATAAACCTGTCCCACCTGCTTCTGAGGGTGAAGGTCTCCCCTTCTCACCTGCAATGTGCTGTGTTCACCCTGCACTGACACTTCAAAGATTTTGCAATCATCCATATTTCTAGTAACAATCCTTATCTGAAAACTTTCAGATTTCTGAAATTTCAGATTTGATATATGAAACAGAGTATTCACACCATAAACAACATGATACTCCCTTCAGGTACTGGGACATCACTAGATAATTAACCAGCTCATATAGCCACACTAAATAGAATAACAATAGGAAAAAATAATCTCTTTTACAACTAAAAGGGCTTTTGAAGTTTCCAGCATTTGAAGGAATTTAAGGATTAGGCACTTTGGTCTTAATTCACTTGAACAAGAAGAATAGCTCAGGTCACAATGACAAGTCACAGCAGAATTCAACAGAGTTGAGAACCACCCATGAGAAACAATGCAATTCTATCTAAACTGGGGAAAAACCACCCAAATATCTGACCAGATCATTGACAAAGACGTTAATGAGAATAAAACAAAAAACAAAGCAAGTAAATCAACTTGAAGAATGCATGTCAGGGAAAAAAGCAAAATTAAAATCAACTATCAGGATCACCAAGCAATCAATTTTATAACACACAGCATGTGGTCAACCAAGGGAAATGGAATCCCCAGCAGCTCCCTAGAAGTTAAGGGTGTTCCTAACAGATAAAAACCATGGCAGTACTAGAAAGTGGCATACCCAGTGTGTCAGGAGCAAAAAAGTAGTCCAGAAAAGACTATTTATCCATATTCCTTATATAATGGTAGAAGCAGAAAGCTAAGACAACTGACAAGCCAGGAGCTGACTAACCACAAACCTCCAGCAGCAGGTGTTCACTGACCAGGATTTTCAATCGGCGGCTTCCTTTTGATCCCATCAAAGGAGGTTTCCAGTAACTGTTTACTATTAAAAGTACAAATTCTAACCCAGGCGCTGGTGGCTCATGCCTGTAATCCTAGCTACTCAGGAGGCTGAGATCTGAGGATCATGGTTCAAAGCTAGCCCGGGCAGGAAAGTCTGTGAAACTCTTTTCTCCAATAAACCACCAGAAAACCGGAAGTGGCTGTAGCTCAAGTGGTAGAGTGCTAGCCTTGAGCTGAAGAGCTGAGGGACAGCGTTCAGGCCCAGAGTTCAAGCCCCACAACCAACAACAAAAAAAAAGTATAAATTCTACCTCAGGTCAACTTGAATAATTTGTTGGTTGGGTCCACAAAAATCATAAAAATCAGTTTTAAGTAACTTCCACTTAACAATGAAGAAATGTTCATACATTTCTCCTGTGATACATGATCTGGGAGTTTATGTGACTACAGCCATGTACACAACATATCTAATGAATTCCATAAAGATCTAAAATCAATTTAGGAATTTATTTTCTCTAGAAGAGTAGTTCAATAGTTGAATATAAAATGGACCTCTATATAACATTAACTATTAACAGATCTGAAAATGATTTCTATTTCAAGTCCAAATGATGACAATGCATAACCTTCACTTCATTAACACAATGTTTATTCCATACGACTGGACAGCAGAGCCATTGGATAAAATAAAAAACACAAGAAAGTAAATGGTTACGGTTGTCTCCTACCTCTGCTCGACCCTCATAGTAGGTTAACATGGACTGTGTAAGGACGAAAAGTCTCTCTTTGTAGTTTAAAGGTGACGTCTTCTTTTTCTGCTGTGACCTTTTAATAAGAATCTCTTCTAGAATAGTGTTAAAATTCATCTCGGTCTTCTGATCACGTCGTCACCTGCCATTGAAGATCCAGGTATTCTAAAGTGAGAAAATAAAACAGAGAAATGTGACACTTTCAGTTTCCAAGGATGTTGCCATTTCAAGCCACCAATACAAGTCTTATTTTCACCCCAACTCTATTACTGTTACTCTCTAAATGGTTTGAAAATGCCGGGCAGGGGGTGGCAGGAAGAAGCTATCCTCTTCTCCTGCCTGAGACTTCATCCTGTCTTGCCATTGGCTGAGAAAACCTAACCAAGATTTCTCCTGATGATGACTCAGGCCTTCATTTTTCCTCAGTATCCCTTAGAACTCTGGCTACACTCTTTTACCATTTGATAACCAGGAAGAAATTCCTCAGGTGGAAAAGTACATTCCATTATCTGAGTAGCTGATTTAAGATGGTATCTGAATAGCATAAAGATTTGGTACATAAAACCGATGAGCACACAGTATCTGGTCATCATATTAACATAAAACTCTGATGAACTCCTGTAACTCACTGAATAACCACCACCCAATAAGACACTTCCACCTTTTCTGAGGTTACTTTTCAACAGTGTAAGCTCTATACAGTAGCTCCTTCATTTATAAAACATGGAGACAGGTAAAGTTTAAATGAAATGTAGGAAAGAATTTATTTATGTGAAAATGCTACATACCTATTTACTGTTGCTTTTATTAGTTTTACTGGTGATTTGCTATTGCATTTAATTCCACTGTTTTCCTAGATTCACATTAAAACCTCACATGGACCATAGACCAAAAACAGAAACTTCCCAACTGGGAATATTCTTAAATTATTTCATTTAAATCTCATCAAATTAAGTTTTCAAAGATTCATCATGTCATTTCACTCATCAGAAATCCTCGAACTGTTTGCCCATCACTTTCAGGATTAAACCAAAAGTCTTCGGTCTGACCCTGCGGTTTGTCCATCATGTGGCTGCAACCTGACATCTAATTTTTTACTTCTACTCTTCCCCCAAACACTCCACACACCACACAACAGTCCACCAGACTTCCCTTACAGCATTCATTCCCTGGTCTAGAGGACTCTCCCCACACCTCTCTCTCTACCATGAAAACTTTACCTACTCAAAACTTACCTCCTTGCTGTAGCCCTTCTTGATTTCAATTAATTTAAAAGTTTTCCAACTGCACTACCGACAATCTCTCTAATTCATCATAGGACTAATCCTATTCTACCATATCAGTAGCAATTATTGAGATACATTAATATCTCATCTGACTGAGAAGTTCCTAAAGGAATGGTTTTCAACCTGTGTTCATTAGATTCACCTAAGGAGATTTTTTTTTAAATATAGATGTAGAGACCTCACTTCCCCTTTTTATTTTTTTATTCACGGCAGGGTAGACCCTAACATTATTTTTGCACACACACAGAATTGAGAGCCCCTATCTTAAAGAAAGATCTGAGCTCCAGCGCCTCTTGTACTAGATCCTGAACTCATTAACCCACAAGCCATCCCAACTGAATAGTGAAGAAATTGTCATCTAAGTTAGTCTTCTTGTTCCATATTGAGATTCTGGCACTCAATTTTGTTTTCATAAGAAGCAGTTGGTATGCAAATACTACTTCTTTAGAAATTATCTTACCATCTTTGTTTAACGTATTTCCAATGAATGCTAAAAATGACTACTTACAAGAAAGGCTCCCCAAACTAAAGGTTATTTCTAGATTGAAATAAAACCTAGTTGAAGCACATCTTGTAGCATTTCAAAACTATGGGGATAAGTAAGAGAATCTGCATGCTTAAAAGCAAGTATCACAGAAAGGCTCGAAATTTGGAATGACAGTCATCAAGAGTGACACAAGAAGCTCAAAGACAGAAGGAACCCAGAAAAATCTGGATGATCCTGATTTCTAATTTAAATTCTATATTCAGCTACAATAAAAAGACAGAATCACAAGCACATTTTTCATGTATGCAAAGCTTTAAATTTGGGACCTCCTGTTCATGCTTTTCAAAAAGCTACTTGATGATGTATTATGCCCCAAGAAATGCTACTTGATGATGTATTCTACCAAAATGAGGCAGTAGACACAAACATCCACATGTGCATGTGTATGTGCATGTGTGCATGCACACACGCACACACACAGGAAACATGGGTTCCGATACAAGAAAGGAGATTCCCCCAGATGATGATGAAGACTAATGAATGACACTAAGCAAGAGACAGAGAGATTAACCAGCCCAAATGGAATCAAGTCAGAAGGTTCTTGGACAGAAACTCTTCTAAGCAATAGAACTGAATATATGGGGAAGAAATGTATATCAGTGAAAGTTAGCCAACTTAAAAAAAAATCCTAGGAAAACCAAAAAAAATACAGAAAAGGAAAAATAACTATGATATGTCCTAAGTTTGGCTATAAAGAAAAATCCTATCATCATAATAAGGTAAATAAATAATCAACCTCCTAGTATTAGATACATTTGGGGTAGGAGTTTACTTCTGGGTGGGCTACGTCCTTTATAGTGAAAGCAACAGGAGAAGGAGAAGGAACAAGGAGCAATGAAGCACATTTCTTAGAGGTTGACAAAACTCAAAACACATTTAGCTGGCTTTAATATGAAATTTGTGAATAGAGTATCATCCAATCTATAAAACAGAATGATAACTCCCATAGGGCAGAACAAAGAGTCCTGAAAAGTACGATCAAGGAAACAGAACAACGAAGTTTTAAATGCTGACTGGTTAGCATCAAAATCTTTCAGGTTAACTTTTTATTTTTGAAAGCTTAAAGCAAAAAAGACTTCCTTTTATTTTTTTCTGTCGGTTGTGGGGCTTGAACTTAGGGACTGGGCACTGTCCCTAAGCTGTATTAGCTCAATGGTAGCACACTACCATTTTGAGCCCCAGCTCTATTTCCAGTTTTCTGGGTGGTTAATTGAAGATAGAGTCTCACAAACTTTCCTGTCCTGGCTGGCTTCGAACCACAAGCCTCGGGTCTCAGCCTCCTGAGTAGCTAGGATTACAGGCACGAGCCACCAGCACCTGGCAGGACTTCCTTCTAACACTGACTCAGACTAGACTCTCTTGCTTTCAGAAAAACCTGGCCTACTTAAAGGTCTACTTCCTGGGGCTTCATTTTATGTGGTATTAGCATAAATGACTTCATTTTGGTCTAGTTTGATCTGATCTGCTGGAGCCTAGAACAAGAGCTCAGATCAAAATAATGACCTTTAATAATATATGTTCAAGAAGATACAACAGGCCATGTACAGTGACTCAAGTTTATAGTCAAATCTTAGTCACCTCAGAGGCAGAGATCAAGATTGCAGTTCAAAGCCAGCCTGAGCAGGGACACTTATCTGCACTTAACTATTAGAAAACAGGAAGTGCCACTGTGGGTTCAAAGTGGTAGAGTGCTAGCCTTGGGCAAAGGAGCTCAGGGACAGCACCCAGGCCCCCAGTCCCGGCCCCTCCACCAACAACAACAACAATGACAAAACACTATCTTCAAATACTGCATCAGTCAAAATCCAAACTACAAGAAGAAAATCAACCCAACAATCATTTAAGGAGATCAGCAAATCCAGAAGGGTGAACAGAACACAGAAGAACCAGAGAGTATCACTAGACGACTACTCTTTATACAGAAAAGTCATCTAAAATTAGATTATAATTATTATTGTTACACCTTTATTCCTTTTTTATGCAAAGTCTTACTCTGTTGTCCAGGCTGGTCTTGAACTCCTTGGTTCAAATGATTACCCTCCCATCTCCTGTATCCACTCCTCAGCCTCACAGGTAGCTGGGACTACAGGTGTGTACCACAGAACTTTTACCCTTTTGCTATATGTTGACAGTATCCCAAGTATTAAGCAATTCAAATGTATCAAATCATTGCATTCTCTCAACAACTTTCTCAAGTAGGTCACACACTAAGAATAAGATGCATGTATTAATTCCAGCAGTTCATCTGCACTGTAGTAGACAGAAAGGTAGAACTGAAATGAAAAGCTTAATAAAGGTGTCACTTATAGCTGCTAAATTCAAAGAACTTGTTGACAGCACCTGAACTCAATCTCCAGTTATCTTAGACAATACTAGAAGCCTACCAAAAGCTGAAGGAAATTTTCCTCTCTCTGTAAGGAAACAATGAGCTCAATGTTCCTTTTTTTTAATGCAGATGAAACAAATCTAGATTCTTCAGGCAACCATGACAACTCAAAATTGCAAATAAACTCTTAAGTTACACTGGAAGCCCTTTTCTCTGTGCCTCACTGGAAATAAACCTTTAACTTTACCCTTCACCTGGCTGCCACTCATTAAAAGCTTGAAAAACAGAGGCAGGGCCATGCCTGTAATCCTAGCCACTCAGGAAGCTCAGATTGGAGGATTGCAGTTCAAACCCAGCTTAAGCAGGAAAATCCGTGAGAATCCTATCTCTATGCACCAAAAAAGCCAGAAGTGGAATTGTGGCTCAAGTGGTAGAATATTAGCCTTGGGCAAAAAAGCTCAAGGAGAGCTCTCAAGCCCCCAGTTTAAGTCCCAGGACTGGCGCATGCCAGTCTACTCTCAGATTTGCAATGGTGGGCAGAGAATACTGGGTAGTATGGATTTGTCACTGTGAAAGAGTGATCATAGCTATACATTTATTAAGAGTCAGGATCTATGTCGCCTTTCATTGAATTGGAGTGGGCTTTTGGCTCCTTCAACAAATATGTACAGCAGAAGTAAGATTAAAAGGATGAACCAATGCAGCAATGATACTCACTAAACTATACAACTTGTAAGTGGGGAGGGGAGGGGAAAAAATGGGAGCGAGCAAGGGAAGGGGTGACATTGTCCAAAAAGAAATGGATTCTTTACCTGACTTATGTAACTGTAACCCCTCTGCACAATAATAACATTTAAAAATTAAAAAATAAAACTAAAAGAAGTGACGCCATGTAACCTTTGAGCCTAGGTCATAAAAGCCAAGTAGCTCCTGCTTAATTCCCCCAGGCTTTGACTTTGGGGGCCCACGCTCCTGGAATTCAACCACCATACTGAGAGAAACCCAAGCCAAACTGAGAAACGGTTTCTTTCCATCTACAGGCATTTTAGTGCAGAATTCCAATGAAGTGCAGCCCTCAGGAGCTGCCCACAGGAGTGAGGGAAGAACTTCTGATGACTCCAGCCTCTAGTCGTTCAAATCATTCCCAGCATTCAAGTTTTCCAAGAAGCTGAAGAGAGGAGGCAGCCCTACCCCCCCCCCCGCCCAGTGCACTATCCAGCTGTCAACATACAGAATCCATGAATGTGATAAAATGGTTATTTGGGTATTCTATTACTGTTTAGTGGTTTCTTACCAGCAATAGATACCTAAGACAAATATTTAGGTCCTTGACTACCCCTATCTCACTTCACTCAACTCGAATCCCAGTCAACTTCTTCTCGCCCTCAACTACTTCCTCTTTACTCAACCACCTTTTCACCACATTCCATTCATGAGCTGATTTGTCCATAGTTTCAGACATCAGCTAATCATTCATTCTGACATGTATTGCATACCCATAATGTATGATGAACTATGAATGAGGCAGTCGGTGATTACAAAACGAGGAGGACATCAGCGTTGTTCTGGAGAGCCATGGGAAAGCTGAACTTAAAAGGAAAGATCTGAGGGTCGAGGTTCAAAGCAAGCCCAGGCAGGAAAGTCCATGAGACTCTTATCTCCAATTAACCACTCAAAAACTGGAAGTGGCACTGTGGCTCCCAGTGATAGAACGCTAGGCTTGAGCACAAGGGATAGCGCTCAGGCCCTGAGTTCAAGCCCCACAACCAACCAAAAAAATAAAAAAGCAAGGAGGAACACAACTATCTCTGAAGGACTACACAGTGGTATGGAATGTGTGTTGTTCTCCTTAATAACCCAAAATCGTTACTAGTCTGTGGTCACTAAGGAGTAAGCAACTGGCCCCTTTTCAAAGAATTATGAACCACCATAGTAAGGAAACAACATGCTATGCTAACACATAAATAAAAGTAGTTATGAATGTTCTGATATTGGCAATCATGTTCTCATACGGAAATTATTTCTTAAAATTTGCTTAATTTTATAGAATCATAAACAGGAAATAAAAATGTTAATGGTATGTGTTTACTATTTCACTTTTTAAACTTTCATAGTAAGGTTTTTGGTTTATTCAGTTGATTGGTTTTTGTACTGGTCTCGAAGCCTTGTGCCAGGGCCTGGGCACTGTCTCTGAACCATTTTTTTTCTTTGTTTTTAATTCAAAGCTACATTCTATCACTTGAGCCATAGCTCAAGTGGTGGTTAACTGAGTGTAAGAGTCTTACAAACTTGCCTGTCCCAGCTGACTTCAAACCATAATCCTCAGATCTCAGCCTCCTGAGTAGCTAAAATTATAGGCATGAACCACCAGCACCCAGCTCTACTGAGTTTTAAGTATTAAGGTGGAGTATTTAAACTCTAGCAGGAAATTTAATTGAGCATTTTATTAATGGAGGAATGAAATAGAACAGAAAAGCCAACAGCCCTCACTACAGAAAAATAACTTCTTTAATTATATATATATTCTTCCCTTTCCAGACTAGGTACATTCCAAGCATATGGTCAAAATTAAAATAATATTTAAGTAGAGTAGTTTTTCCATTAGGATTTAATTTTAAGATCAAAAAATACATTTTGGTGGAGAGAAAAATTATGCAGTACACATGGTACAAATCTTTAGAAAGAAACAAGGATACAACGTCGGTTCGGGGGGAGGGGGGGGAAGGAGAAGGATTGGGATTGGGGGGGAGGGGGGAGGCTGGGAAGGGATGTGAAGGGTAAACCAAAGGAGGAGGCTGCAATGCTTGGTAAGAAATGTACACATTATCCTGCCCATGTAATTGTAACCCCTCTGTACAGTATGTTAACAAATAAAATAAAATAATAAAATAAAAAAAAAGAAGCAAGGAAATGATGTTGAGACTTTGGCCATGCTGGGGATTAGAAAACTGGAAAATAGTTTCACAGAACTCCCTGAAGGTCCCAAAGGTTTGAACAAAAAATACTGTGTTTTATATAATGTTCCATCTCCCAATACCCCCATTACTTTTACTATCTTCTCCAAACCTAAAGCAAACAAATTGTCATCACTCACAAACATCCCCTGTTATCATAAGATCCTCAAGCTCAATCTTTTCCCCTTGGGATGTTATCTGAGCTAAATCTCAATATCATGTTTTGCCAACAGTGTGAAATTTCCATGATTTGAGAAGTCACAGTCCATAAATAAATCAATGCCCCATTTTTTTTTTTTAGTGCTTTGTGAAATTTGGAAAATCAAATTCACTTCAATAGGTAACTGACATTTAGATAGCCCAACAGAATAAGTTCATTAATATCACATAGAATGACATAGTCTCCATTTTGTTCCATATCAATTTCTCAAATGCATTTCCACACCTTTTTTTGTTCTCCCTGAGTGTTCTTGTTAGTACACAAACCAAACAGAAGAAAATACATTATTTGGCACACATAACACTGCCTGAAACACATTAGGGACTTCAAATGCATTGGATGGCTTTATGAGTTCACTTTAAGTCTAGGTTTGCCTTGGAGGACAAACCTCTGAAGCATCTACTTGAGACTCTGCACCCTTTTCAGGTGCTTTCACTGTCCCTGGACAGACATGATAAAATGTCATATTTCAAAACTACCCACCTGCAATTTAAACCAGCATCCTGGAATCACAAATTAACCAATCCCCCATCAGGATCCTGTTCTTTGCAAAAACTCAAGAGGTTCGTTTCTGTCCTGAGTAGGTGATCCTCCCCTCCCTTGCCTACCCCTGCTGAGATGGGAGGCTCTGAGCTTACTCATCTCAGGGTCTCTGATTGTGAATCATGATATTTCAGCCAGTTCCCACATTCACATCTCTTCAATGTGCAGAGTTACTGTCCACCACCATCTCTGATAACGTATCTGATGTTGGCCTCCTGGTATAGAGGAAGCTCTTCTTTGTAAGATTCATGTGCTGAAGCATGCTCTCTAACACTGTCTTCATCCCTGTATCCCAGTTATCTTTGTAACTTAATGAACTAAAAATCTATGTGCTGCCTGGTGCCAGTGGCTCATATCTGTAATCCTAGCTACTCAGGAGGATGAAATCTGAGGATCGAAGTTCAAACCTAGCCTGAGCAGGAAAGTCTGTGAGACTCATATCTCCAATTAACCACCAGAAAACCAGAAATAGGGCTTTGGCTCAAAGTGGTTGAGCTCTAGACTTGGGTGAAAAAGCTCAGAGACAGTGCCCAGGCCCTGAGTTCAAGCCCCATGACCCACAAAAAACAAAGAGAGATCATCTCACCTCAGTTGCTAGAATAGCTGAGACTACAGGCATGAACTTTCATGGTCAGCTTCTAAAAAAAAAAAAAATTTTAATCTATCCTGGGGCTTGAACACAGGGCTTGAAAACTGTCTCTGAGTTTTTGTGCTTAAAACACAAAAGTGCTGTGGCACTTAAGCCCCAATTATACTTCTGGCTCTTTTGGTGGTTAATTAGAGATAAATGTCTTGCAGACTTACCTGCCCTGGCTGGCTTTGAACTGAACTCCTCAGATCTGAGCCTCCAGAATGCCTAGAATTACAAGCATAAGGCACCAGTGCTCAGGTAAAAGACCAAAATTTTAATTTGTCTCTTGATAAAGCAATGATTTCTTAAATATTATCTTAAAAGCTCTTCCCTTATTATTCTCTATTACCTCATTCCACAATTATTTATGCTGAACTTTGAGCTAAACGTGATTTAGTGGAAGAAACAGGAACTGCTGGATGGTTAATCTAGCTCTGAATCTTAGCTTTGCTGTTCCTTGGTTATATAACCTTGTGCACATTTCTAACACATAAGTGACTATTTCTTTACCTATAAAATGAAAATAATTACCAAATTAAACATTATTATAAAAGTAACTGTGAAGCCGAGCATTAGGTGCTGGAAGTCTAGCTACTCAGAAGGTTGAGATCTAAGGATCACGGTTTGAAGCCAGCCTAGGCATTAAAATCTGTGAAACATTGTGAAAATGCATATAGTTTCCTAAAAATGAGAAAACCTAACATTTCCTAAACACTTGAGAAAACTCTTGGTATTTTTATTCTGAATTGATTCAAATTGACACACTCAGCAACTGTGAACTGAGCATCTGATAAGTGCTAGTTCTCAGCCTCTGGAATACAAGATAAAACATAAGACGTGGCCATTACGGTACTTGTAACCTAAAAAGGGACAGATATTACAGAACTAACAATTACCTTGCTATGTGATCAGTGCTACACTACTATAACCCTCAACTCTGCCTAGAGATGGGTGACTGAATTAAGCTAAAATGGTGACTGGACTAAGCTAAAAAGCAGAGTAAGTTGTCACCAATGGAAGATGGTAAGACAGACAATGGCACTCCAAGGCCAAGCATTGTGAAATGCAGGGTGTAGGAAGAAACAAAAGCAGATAAAACAGTTTGTATTCATTTAAATATATTCCATTTCACTGTTCCTTCCTCTCCCCTGTCCCTTATTCAAATACACACACACACACACACACACACAAACACACACACACACACACACTGAAGCACAATGTCACCATCTTAACATTTAAAGTTATGCTCTATACCAAATGTAATTTCATTAAATGAGTTAAATATGTAAAACACTTAGAAAAATTAGCTTGTATGCATGCCTCACGTAGGAGTTTGAATCCAGGTTTTGTTTCAACTTTTGAAGCATTACCATAAATTACTAAGAAACTGAAATGTATGGGAATGGATGGCACTTCAATAAGTATCATTTTATAACTACATAAATGAAAGCAAAGAGAATAGAGATGTAATTATAATAATACCATATAATATAAACAATACAGAATTGAAAGTCCAAAATTAAATCTATCTTGACAAGCACCAAGACCATTCAATGAGGAAATAATAATATTTTAAATAACTAGTACAGAGACAACTAGACATAATGAACTTGAATCTATGCCTCACAAAAAACTTAAAGACCTAAGATTGTTAATCACTTAGAAGAAAACATAGGTATAAGAGTAAGCCAGAGTTTCTTAAATATAAAACAGTATAAGCAAGGAAAGCAAAACAGATAAATTGGGTTTCAACAATAGTTTTTGTGTGTTACAGGGAAATGTTTAAAAAGAATGGGAGAACACATTTCATTTGTAGATGGTATATCTGTTAAACGTCTAGTCTCCATAGTAGGAGGTATGGCTCAAGTGGTGGAGTGTCAACCAAGTGAAAAAAGCCAAGCAAGAGCCCAAGGTCCTGAAGTACCAAGTACCAGCATAAAACGGAGGGGGGAGGGGAGGGGAAGAGACAGACAGAGACGGAGAGAAGTTTAATCTCTATAATACAAAAAGAACACATAACTCATTTTAAAAATAAGGAAACCAGGCACAGAAACATGCCTATTAAGCCCAAGAGCTCAAAACTACTCTGGGCAACACAATGAAATCCCACATCAAAAAGAAAAGAAAAGAAAAAGGTAGGCAAGGGAATGTGAACCAACAGTTCTCCAAGGGACATACACCAGTGATCAATAAACACATGAAAAGATACTTAATACCATTAGTCATTAGGGAAATGCAAATCAAAACCACAAGATACCACTTCACACATATCGAGATTGCAAAAATAAGAAAAATGAAAACCCAACAACAAGTATTTGCACAAGTGTGGAGAAATCAGAACCCTCATACTTTGCTGGTGGGAATGTAAAATGGCACCAACTCTCTGATAAACAGTTTGGCAGTTCCTCAAATGTTAGACACAGAGTTATCATATGATTTAGCATTTCCACTCCAGGTATATACTGTACCTACAAGAACTGAAAACATATTATTCACACAAACACTTGAACATGAATGCTCACAACACTATGACCTACAATAGCCAAAAAGTAGAAACATCCCAATTGTCAATCAATTGATGAATGAACAAAGAAAATTTAGCATACCTGTACAATGCAACATCATTCCATCAAAAAAAAAAGGAATGAAATACTGATACATGGATGGATCCTGAAAACATTACATAAATGAAGCCAGACATGAAGGCCACAGACTATATTTTACCTGAAATGTCCCGAATAGGCAAATCCATATAGGTAGAATGTACACTAGTGCTTAGATGGAAAGCAGTAATTAGAGATATGGGGTTTTTTTAGAGGGTAACAGAAATTTTTTAAAATTGGATAGTAACCATGGTTGTCCAATATCAAAAATATACTAAAAGTAAATACACTAAATATCACTCTTTGTAATGATTTAAAAATAAATCATTAAATAAATGCACTAATCACTGGATTATATTCTTTAAAAATGACTTAAATGAGAAAGACTTAAATGGTTAAGATTATGTAGCAATGTAAGAAAACATACATTTATAACATGTAAATCACATACTGACAATAATTAAAAGTAAAAAAAGGTCAGAAACATGCCAGGTGCCAGTAACTCATGGCTATAATCCTAGCTACTCAGGAGGCTAAGATCTAAGGATCACAATTTGAAGCCAGACCAGGCAAGAAAGTCTGTGAGACTCTCATCTCCACTAAAACTACCAAAAAAACTAAAAGTAAAACTATGGCTTAAACAGTACAGCAATGACCTTAAGCAAAAGAAGCTCAGGGACAGGCCCTAAGTTCATGCCCCAGACAGGCACAAAAAAAAAAAAGTCAGAAACAAACTAGACAGGGGAGAAAGAAAAAAAAAAAAAACCAGATTCCCAAACCAGCATATATATGGCAAGAACTAAATATAGTCCAAATTAACCTAGACTATTCCTTAGGAGACAAAATTCACAAGACAGCCAGGCTCTGGTGGCTCACACCTATAATCCTGGCGATTCAGAAGGCTGGGGATCATGGTTCAAAGCCAGCTAGGCAGGAAAGTAGGTAAGAATCTTGTCTCCAGTTAGCCACCCAAAAAACTAAAGTGGAGCTGTGGTTCAAAGTAGTAGAGCACTAGCCTTGAGTAAAAAAAGCTCAAGGACAGCACCCAGGCCCTGAGTTCAAGCCTCACAACTGACGAAAAAAAAAAAAAAAAGCACAAAATACTGAGGGACTCAATTTCTAGATAAGTCCCAGAGCATCAGAAGAAATGTCCAGAAGCCATTAGAAATTTTATCATTAAGCCATGCATCAGTGGCTACCCCGTATAATCCTAGATTCTCAGGAGGTTAAGATCTTCTGAGGATAGCAATTCAAAGCCAGCCTAGGTAGGAAAGTCCCTAAAACTCTTACATCTATCTAATCTACCAAAAAAGCCAAGTGACTCAAGTAGTAAAACACTAGCCTTCAACAAAGAAAAGCTCAGGGGCACGTCCTGAGGACACCCTCAGGATGGCACGAAGAAGAGAAGAAGAAAGAAGAAAAGAAATTCTATCATTGGATTTAGATATGAACAAAAACAAAACCCACTCTAAAATGGGTATCATAAAACAATAAAATTACATTTTTTCTCATGATTCTTATGTTAGCTGGGGGGAGGGGGAAAGTTGATTTAGGTGGCTTGGGCTTCAGCTCCAAGTCACGGAAGAAGTACTGGTCTTTCAGTACTACAATTACATTTGGCACTGTGAGATGTTCATTAGATGTTTTTGTAATCTCAGACTGGAGGGAGCAATCTTTTCAGCCAAAGGAGTGGTGAATAGAATCAGTCACTCCTTAAATTGTTTCTTTCTTGCTTTACTGTGCTGGCCCAAAGAAATGAATTTACTAAAATTTACATATGCTACAACCGAATATATACCAATAACCAGAACACTGAAATATTTACTGCAATAGATAAATTTGGAGCTTCCCAAATTGCCTTACAGAAAAATACAAAATAGAAAAATGACCTTTTATGATATCATTTTATCAAAACAAAAGCTTTCCCTGTCACTAAATTCCAAGGAAAGCCAGTTTAATAGGATACTAAAGGATAATGAAAGCAATTACACAATCTCTTCAAACAGGTGTTTGGCAAGAAATTACAAAAACATTCCTCATTAGATTACTTCTGATATTAACACTTAATGATGGTTTTGTAAACAACACCTTGGTTAAAAGCTTCTGTATGTGGACTGAGTGAGACAGGTTATTTTCTGGTAACGTCAGAAACAGCAAGAAAATAAATGAATAGGTAATATGATCTTTGGTCTGTATCTGTTAAATATTATCTTGAGTTTACTTTTGGCAAAAGTGTTAAATAAAATGAAGATGGGAATGTAGATCTTATATTAATGATAAGCCAGTGTAGTATCATCTAAACAGCATACCTGTGATATTTTGAAAAGACCAATATGTACTTTCCTGATGAAGCCCATGGATGATGTGCCCAACTGAATATCCAGTCTAGAAGAAAACACTAACAATCTCAAAGGCTTCACACTGGAAGTTTTCACACATTTTCAGCGTCATCTGTTGTGAAACTTGTTTCTTAACTGCATGGTCTTTCTGGTAATGTTTAGCTAACATAACTCAGATTACTAGATGTAAGACTTATAAAGTGCTCTTTTCAGTATTGATTTTATTTTTTCTGCTAAATTAGAAAGCTCTAAGGCAGAGTGGTAACAGATGTAGTTTTCAGTTCATAGTATGAATCACACAAGTAGACACTGATTGTGCTGTTGCTTTGTTCCCTGAACCATATAGTCTCACTAAGCAGCTCCGGATGCCTGGAACTATGAAACTCAGGCTGACCTCAAACTTGAGATCCTCTAGCCTCTGTCCCCCAAGTTCTAGGATGACCAGTATGGACCATAATGCCCAGCTGACACTGATATTTTAAATTAGTGAATTTTTTTCAATGCTATAATATAGTCTAGGATAAGGATTAAATCTCTCCATACAACCACTTTCACTCACCACACAAAGAGCACACATCCCAGAGAAGCTGATAAGTAAAATCCTTAACCAAACACATTCTAAGATACAGTTTATTTTACAGATTTGCTTTACCTTAAAATTTAAAATCCAAGTTCCACTGGCTTGAAAAGCACAAAAAGAAAAATTCTTATTGTTCAAGTAGAATTGCAGATGACATGTTTTGTCTTGGATGTAGGCATTGTACCTTATAATCTTGTAGTATCTATATAAACGCTAATACCTGCATTTCTGGGGGCAACTGATTCTATCCAAAAAATTAAGTTGTATTGGCATAAGAACGTGGGAAAGGAAGTCACACATTTATTCACTGTCCCAACTTGTAAACCATACTGAAATCTAAGAAACTGAATTTCCAGCTTCAATAACCACCAGATGAACACTGAGCATGACCTACAAAGTCATCATTATTCCAACAAGGTATGTCCTCTACACTATTCATTGCATGGGATGGGACGTAGCTCACTGGTAGAATGCTGGTCTAGCATGTTGAAAGCCCAGGTTCATTCCCCAGAGGAAAAAAAAAAGAAAAGAAAAAAGGAGTATGTGAGTGTGAGTGTGTGTCTAACTTAATATATAGGCACCCAAACTTCAAACTTATATATAACTCACATCCTCTTCTGCTCTAGTTCTAGTAGTGATTATACATTTCATCCCAAAATTAACAATACAATAAAATACAAAATGTAAATGCCCCTGAAGAAGGTAACACATTGGTTCACGTACATCTTGATCCTCAATCCCATACTCTCCTGCATCTCAAGGCTTCACTGTGTTCAGTGCACCTATCCCTTCCATCGCTCATTCTCCTTCACACAGCCACATCACTCACATTGCTAAAACAGCCGCTCCCTCCACCCACATTCTCCTCTCAGGAACAAGTCATTCCTGAGTCCCTGTTCAGCAAGCATTCCCAATTATCTTCACGCTCTCTACTTCTCATTCCAATGCTTTCCTCAATCGCCTTCAGTTGAGCTGCTGTCTCAATCTTTCCACCAAAGCTCCATTTGTCAAAGTCACTAAGGACCTACACGTTACCAGACTCAGTGATCACTTCACACCCCAGCTAGAGGGGTTCCACACATTCTCTCTTTGAAAGGCTTACTTTCCATTGGTTCTCTATGAAACAGAAGTTTCTTGATTTCACTGAACCTAGAGGGTACACCTTCTCATTCTCTTTAGCTGGCTTCTACTTCTCTGCTTGACTTCTAAACACAGGTGGATGCCAGGCCTCTATGTGCTCCTACCTCTCTGAATCCCTACCCTCCCACACTAACTGTCGGTGTACAGATATAGCCAACAGGACAGAAGCAAACTCAGCACAAGCTAAAACTTAAAAATGTATGTGTGCTTATCTCTACTTCCTCTTTTCTGCCATGAAAATGTGACTGAGCCAGCCTGTGAATAAGGCCAAACTAGCCTAGAGGAACACAGTATAGAACACAGAAGGGCTGTCCCTGCCATCCCAGCAGAGGCCCACCTAACCCCTCCTAGAGCAGTAGATAACCAGCTGCCCCACCACACAGATATACACCTGCACACACAGGCGTATGTACACACACACACACACACACACTTGGTAGGGCAACAATGGCTCATACCTGCAATCCTACCTATTCAGGCAGCTGAGATCTCAAGATGATAGTCTGAAGTCAGCCTGGGCAGAAAATTCCGTTAAGACTCTTATCTCCAGTTAAACACCAAAAAGTCAGAAGTGGCCAGGCACTGGTAACTCACACCTGTAATCCTAGCTACTCAGGAGGCTGAGATCTGAGGATCATGGTTCAAAGCTAGCAGGAAAGTCCATGAGATTATTTCCAATGAATCCCCAGAAAACCTGAAATGAAGCTGTGGCTCAAAGTGGTAGAGCACCAGCCTTGAGCAAAAGAGGTCCAACAAGCAAAAACAAAAAAAAAAATGCCAGAAGTAGAGTTGTGTCTCAGCTCAAGGATAGTGCCCAGATCCTCTCAGTTCAAATCCCTAAGATTAGCACATGCGCGCACCCACACACACATACACCTACTTAACATGGAAAACAGATCAGATAGTTATTCAACATCAGTGATGATGATGTGATAGTGCCCAACAATTATTGGTTAAACTGGCATAGTCCACCGTGTCTCCATCAATCTATTTCATTTAAAGTTTTTTTCATCTATCAGATATTATCCCATCTAATAATGAATGGAATGAGCATAGAACTTAGAACAAGCAGAGCTGGGTTCTGAATAGAATTCTGCAATTAACTAGCTAGGCAACCTTGGGTGAGGCACCAACTTCCCAGACCTGAAAGTTTTCTCATCAGTGCTCTGTCCATGCCCAAAACAGGAGGGGCAGGAACTGCTCTGTGAAGAGGTGGAAATATTGATGTAAGATGGAGACATAAAGGCAGAGAGGCAGGCAGATAGACAGTCACTCTACATCATTCCATTGTAGAGCACAGTAAGAAATGTCTAGCCGGGAATCAGTGGCTCACACCTGTAATCCTAGCTACTCGGGAGGCTGAGATATGAGGATTGCGGTTCAAAGCCAGCCTGGACAGGAAAGCCCGTGAGACTCTTACCTCCAATTAACCACCAGAAAACCAGAAGTGGCACTGTGGCTCAAGTGGTAGTGCACTAGCCTTGAGCTGAAGAGCTGAGGGCACCCAGGCCCAACAACTAACAAAAAAAAAAAAAAATGTGTAAACCACTAACATAAAGTTCCTTAAACTGTACTCCTCAGCATAGGAATAACTGTCAGATGACAACACATGATTACACCAGACCATAATCTCCTAGGAAGAGAGACACTGCACTGATTCATTCTCAACTACAGGATCAGTGACTTGAGCATAGTACACTGGTGCTACATGCTGGTTGAATGAGTGGATGGATGGACAGAAGGATGGATGGATGGATGGATGGATGGATGGATGGATGGATGGATGGATGGATGATAAATGGATAGACAGCCAAATAAACACATTTAGAAAAAAGCTGGGTTTAAACACCATCAAACTGGTTTCTTGTATGCATTTCTCAGAGCCTTTAATATGTGAACAGACTATGAATCACATCGAATGTGGTGTTTCTCAACCTTTTTGGATCACAGCACTCATTGTATTTCCCTTGAACTGTATTATTAACATCTCTCAGAGTTGTAGTATTCTAATAAAACAGTTTGGGAAACATTATAAGATTACATAACATAGGTTATTTTTACTATCGTGAAATAAATGTTATCTTCCCTTTATTCATAAGGTAGTTAAAAGGCTAAAGGTGATTCATATCTAGTATATAGCTGCTGTCTCTCCATCCTGGACCCCTGTAACACTCCCCTTACCAGCAGGGCCTGAATTTCTCCCAGTTCCTATGCAGCAGGGACCCTGACTCATTTCTCTGCCTTATGCCCAGATCACTCATGGCCAACATGTTTTGCAAACCCTTCCATCTTTCTTTCACTACCTCTTCTCTCCACAGCCCTAGTCTTAGTATGAACTTCCTTAAACTGTTTTCATTACTCCCCTCCCTATTTGCAACCTCATTTTAATCTTGACCCTTACAATATCCTACCCCTTTCCCTTTCATAATAAAGACTGCTCTATCTCTTGTATTCTCCCACTTAATTCATTCCTTAATCTCAAAAACATAAACAGTTCCATTCCAACCTAGGTTCCCACATATTTTCTTACCGCTTTCTCAGTAATCAAGCAAGCAAACACATCAAGTGTATATTCCTAACTAAGTTAGGGCTCATGTTCTCTCTGTCTGGAAGGCTCTTTGCAGCATTTGATCCACCAGTGGAAGTCTTTTTTTTTTTTTTAAGATCTTGATTACAAGTAATCTCTTTTTATGAAGTCTTCCTCTTGGTAAAAATAACTGCTCCATGAACTACTCTCCCCCTCAACACAACTGTACCACCACTCAACTATATTAAAAGCTACGTTCATAAAAACACAAAGAGACCAGAGTTGGAAGAGAAGACCATGAATTATGTGAATCAGTCAAGGAGAAAAACTAAGAGGCTGGTAGAAGGAGACACCAAGAAGGTATTTGTGAGACTGGCTTGAACTCTAAAAGTCTTTTGCATTAGGGCAGAACCCTAATGTCCTACAGAGACAGAGGAAGGCCAGAAGAGACTAGAGCAGGCTGCAGAACTGTTTTTCTTCTGTGAGGAAGCCCAGGGTGTGGGAGAGTTGATTCACAGTGGAACAATGCTCTCTGAGGACCATGGGAAAAGATGTGGGAAGCAAGCCAGCAGAAGAATGGAAGTTCAGAATTACAGGGGGAGGGGGTGAGAGATGGTAGGCAATCAGTTGATAGAAAGGCAGGCCGGTAGTGGAGGATCCTGGGGATCAAAGCCAGGCCAAGGCCTGGGCTGGCTGAGAGCCCAGAGTGTCAGGGGCCAAATGAGTTCAGTATAGTCTTTGATCAGCAATCAAAGAGCAGGTTTGTGAATAACATTTCTGAGGTCTATAAAGAACAGATTTCCATTCCTGGGACCATTCCTACCCCACCCAGATCCATGTGTGGGGGCTATACCCAGGGTGAGAAAGCAGTAGGGAGGGGCTTGGGTGTGGCACCTCCTTTCACAAGGGCAGGGCTTACACAACTAAAAAGGAGTTGAGCCAACTGGGATAGAGAATACAGGGATCAAAGGCACAGTTCAGGCCTCAGGTAGGCATCTGGACTCTCATCCGAAAGTACACAAAAGGAATGGGATCCAAAGCAAAAACAGTCATGTTCTGAAAAGTCTACACACTAGGCTGGGTCTTTTTTCAAATGCAAGCAACTGGATGTAAGGGAACCAACAACAGAAAGAACATAGTGGCTTACACAATTAAGGAATCCTGGGATTCTTCAGGCACAATGAAACCTTCCAGATGTTGTCATCTGGGCTCTCTTGGCCACTCTAGACTAACTCTCACTGCATGAAGAACTCTTTTTTTTTTTTTTTTTGGTCATAGGGCTTGAACTCTGGGCTTGGGCACTATCCCTGTGCTCTTCAGCTCAAGGCGAGCGCTCTACCGCTTGAGCCACAGCACCACTTCTGGTTTTCTGATGGTTAATTGGAAATAAGAGTCTCACAGACTTTTCTTCCTGGGCTGGCTTTGAACCATGATCCTCAGATCTCAGCCTCCTCAGTAGCTAGGATTACAGGCGCCCAGCCACCAGCACCCAGCTGAAGACCTCATTCTTGCAACTACTTCCTCTATAGAGGAAGGGAAAGTAGCCACCAGGACCCTCTGAGTTACATCAGTCTAGGAGCAGAAGAGCCTAGAGGAAAGGGATCACCTAAATTTGAGTAAAAACAGAGGCTGGAAAGCCAGCCTGGATCACCTGCCAATCACCTTATCAGCTGGAGGTGCTTCTCAGATTGGCTAGAGCTAAAGCACATAACTATACTATGCTTGCTGTCAACTCTACCCAAACAACATGAATTTCTCAAAGAGGAAGTTTAGGCCAACAAATAAAGCCCACTTTTATAACATGTGTCCCTAAGGTCCCAATTGCCAAAGGGGAAGCCTATTCCTTTAAAACATTTGAAGTCAGCTAGGACTGGTTTTGCCACTCACTAGCTGTGTGACCTCAGGCAAATTTATTTCTCAGTGCCTCATTTTCCTTATTGTAAAATGGGGCTAATCACAGTGCCTACATACTGGAAATGTTCATGAAGATTAAATGAAATAATCCACATAAACTGCTAAGCACAATACTGGACACAAAGTGATCAATAGCTGGTCACCATTATTAGTATTAATAACAATAACTAATGTCATTAGAGCAAGGGTGCCCACATGAAGGGTAAGCAAGGACTCAGTGACAAAGACAGCCTCGTCAGCATTTGAATAAATCAGCCCTGGATCAAGTATCATTAAGGGCAGTTCAGGATACAATCCCGAGGCCTGTGAGTCAAACCCAGACAATCATTCCAATTCATGAATGTGTTGAACACCCATTGTGCACCCAGCACTGGAAATTCCAATTATGAGTAAGACACATATGGCTCCAAGGTAAACTACCACAAGTGACTACTACTCTATTTTTGTGAGGAAGAGGCTGACTAGGAGTGATTCCATACTTTCAGCTCCTGGGACAGGGCCCTGATAGTGTGTTGAGCACAAAAGAGAGTGATGCAGTCAGGCACCAGTGACTCAAACCTGTAATCCTATTCAGGAACCTGAGATCTGAAAGATGGTAGTTCAAAGCCAGCCCCCGAAAAAAAATTTCACAAGATCCCATCTCTAAAATAACCAGCAAAAAGCCAGGTTAAAGACACAGCTGAAGTGGCTGAGCATCAGCCAAGCAAGCAAATCAACCAAGCATTAGGCCCTGAGTTCAAACCCCAGTAGTAGCAGAGACAGAGAGACACAGATGGACAGACAGACAGGGTAAACACAAGGGCCATAATCTCCTAACCTTTAAAAAAAATCATTTGCATGAATTAAGAAAATGTGTCCCTTTCTTTAAAAACTTTGCTTTCATCTTCCTAATAACTATTTCAGTTATTAAACAAATCTACTAGGTCTATAATGCAAATGATATCCCATGATGCTGCAGTGTATATCTTACATAACTGTACATGGTATCGTTGGACACAGGGAAGGAAAATATGACAGGCTGAAAAGGGTCAGGGGCAGGGATGAGAATGGAATATCTGGTAGTCCGTGGGCCTCTAGTTGACAGAGTAGCTTTTGTATGGAATTGCACTGCTCAGTACAGTAACTACTCACCACAAGTAACTATTTAGCACTTAAAGAACCAAATCTTTAACTTTTTATACATCTGAATTTAAAATTTTAAACTGAAGAAGCATAATTTTTCCATTAATTACAACTTTTTTATTTGGAAGAACAACATTTCACTTCATGCACTGCAATACTAAAGATACCGTGATGTGTATATTTATTATCTTGCATATTTATGAGTTGTTTCTAATATCTAATCACTTCAAACAATTACCTAGTAAAATTATAATGTTTTATATATTGGGATACATAGCCTGTATCAAAATAGCCTGTATCACATATTTCTCTTTTCCTTTTTTTAATGTGGTTACTAGAAATGTTTAAGTTATCTGTACAGCTTACAGAGTATTTACATTTGACAGTGTCCTATGAAGACTTCTTAGCTACAGAGTTAAAGACTTTAGGCAATGCCTAGAAAAATTGACTGCTTTGGTTTACTTGAAACAGACTTTTGTATTTACACGGAGGAAAGTATAACAGCAAGACATGAGGAACACAACTCGGGAGAACACACAAGAGACAGCTCTGACCTCATACTGCATCGTTCTGAATTCTGGCTCCACCACAAGCCAAGTATTACAGAACCTCCTTGAATTTCAGTCTCATCTATAACATGTGCTTGATTTAATCCTAAAGATATTTTTAATTATATATGTATAATTTTATATGAATTCTACATATATCGTTTATTTTATATAAATATATAAATGCTATATATTTTAATTACATATAGTTCAGTTACATCTTTATCTCAAAGTACTCTTCTAACCTTTGTTCTGTCTTTCTTTTTTTACTCTTTTAATTGTACAAAATAATAGGTTTCACTGTGACATTTTCGTGTGTATATGATGTACTTCATAGTCACCTCAGAGTCGCTTTCTGTTGTACCCTCTTTCCCACAGCCTCCCACAGGCAGTCCCTCGTGTACATTCAAGCCTTTTTTTTTTTTAGATCTAGATTCTGCATGTGAAAGAAAACACAATATTTATGGTTATTTGACTTAATTGATCTCCAGTTCCATCCATTTTCACTGCCAATTACTTAATTTATTTTCATTAAGGCTAAATAATACTCCACTGTGTATGTAAACTACTATAATTTCTTCATCTATTCACCTGTTAAACTACTATAATTTCTTCATCTATTCACCTGTTGATGGGAACCTAGACTAATTCCATTGTTTGGTGAATAGCACTGCTATAACTATGGATGTGCAGGTATGTTAGCTGCAGCTGTAACAAGCTCAGGAGTAGTACAACTACATAAGATGGTAGTTCTATTTTCAGCTTTTTGAGAAAATTTCATGCTGATTTCCATAATAGCTAGAATCATTTTCATTGCCACCAGGTGGATAAAGGGTCACCCCTCCCCCCCACCCCAATCCTGGCCATACTATTTCTTTGCTCTGTCAGTCCTCCTTTAAGTCCTTATTTTTTTAAATTATTTCTTCCAAATAATAAATTTGTATAGAACCTATCCTAAACTTGAAAGTCACAAATCTCTCAACTTTCCTCTTGATGATCTTGAAGAATGTGGATGAACATTTCACATGATTCCTCCTTACAAAGAAGGACAATATTCCCCCAAAACAAATGTATTTGCTTAGAACACTATCAATGAACTTTTCCATACACACCTACAAAGAATTTTAGACCCCACTTGTACTACTAAGACACTGCATTAAATCTACCTTCTGATTCTCAGTAGCTCACTGTCTTCTCTGAGCTCATTCATCTCATCTATAAAATGGGCTTAATATAGACAGGTCCTTTGCCAAACAGAGGCAAGCCATTTCATTGTTGGTGGTATATATAAAACACTCACAGAAAGCTCCATGTTCTTTATAAGCATTTATACCTGAATCTTTCTGAAGTGGACTATTAATTAGGTGTCATTATGCTTTGTTTAATAGATGGAAAAACATGAAGCATGGGAACATAGTTAATAGCTGACAAAGAAATACAGCCAGAAGGAGGGGGCAAAAATACACCCTAGGCTTTAAGCATTAGAACACAACATCAAGAAAGATGTCAAAGAAAACATAAACAGGAATTCCCTCTGCTCTAGTTCTTATCAAGAAATCACACCAACAAGAAGTTCTCTAATGTCACTGGTTGGTTGCCTGCATTCCTTATTGAGCCCTTATTTACACAGCCCAGAAACAGGGAAATGAGTAGAAGGGCCGGAGTTTCCCAAAGACTACCAATGCCTTTCTGGCTCGTAGGAAAGTTCATAAACCTAGACCAAGTACAGAGGTCAAAGGAAGCTATGCAGTTACCATAACAACCTCTCCATCTTCTATTATGATTATTAATTCACTTAGAATTAAATATATATGTATATATACATATATATTTAGAGAGAGACAGAGAGAACATAGGATGAAGGAAACACTACAGTATAGAATGAAATACAACAAGGACACAGCCTCTGGCTGGGTGTTGAAAGCACATCTGTAATCCCAACTTCCTGGGAGATAGAAGCAGGAAGATCATGAATTTGAGGCCAACCTGGGCAAAAAAATAGCAAGATCCTATCTGAAAAAAACAAAATAAAAACAAAAGAGATGAGGCATTTCTCAATTGGTAAAGTGCTTGCCTAGCAAGTCCTGGTCCTGGTTCAAATCATCGGTGGCACAAAAATAAAATAAAAAGCATAGCCACTTTAAATGGGCTTATCAGGTTCTTCTAACTGTATGATCTGACTTATTACTGAGTGCATTCTATGGCCTCAAGAATTCTAAAAGCTGGACCTTCTGACCTCATCTAACACAAAGGCAACACTGTAGACCTAAAAGGTCCAAAAAGAAATAATAATGGCGGGCTCCGGTGGCTCACGCCTGTAATCCTAGCTACTCAGGAGGCTGAGATCTGAGGATCTCCGTTCAAAGCCAGCCCTGGCAGGAAAGTCCGTGAAACTCTTATCTCCAATAAACCACCAGAAAACCGCAAGTGGCACTATAGCTCAAGTGGTAGAGCACTTGCCTTGAGCTGAAGAGCTGAGGGACAGCATCCAAGCCCAGACTTCCAGCCCCACAACCAACAAAACAAAAACAAAGAAATAATAAAAACTTCAGATAATCTTATGTGGCTAGTGCTTCTTACAATACATGAATCCCAACTCCCAGAATAGACAATTGAGAAAATTCCCCAAGAAAATAATCTGGGGCAGGTTGTGGGGAAGAAGGTTAGCCACACTATTACTTTTTATTAGATGGAGTAGGGGAAGTCTTAGGGTATAGCTCAGCAATAAAAATGCTTGTCTAACATATCCAAGGGCCCAGGTTTGGTGCAAATTAATTAAGAATTTTTAAAAACACTGTATTAGGGGACTGGGAAGGTGGCTCAGTGGTAGAGCACTTGCCTTGCATACATGAGGCCCTGGGTTCGATTCCTCAGCACCACATAAGCAAAAAGAAAAAAAGCCGGAAGTGGCACTGTGGCTCAAGTGGTAGAATGTTAGCCTTGAGCTGAAGAGCTGAGGGATAGTGCCCAGGCCCAGAGTTCAGGCCCCACGACCAGAACCAAAAAAAAAAAAAAACAACACTGTATTAGCATAACAGAATACCACCTACTATTTAAAAAGAAAATGCTACAAGAAAATGTTCCTCAAATTAATTAGAGTCTAGAAAGTTGTTGAGTACTTTTAAGTCATATGATGATAGAGATGACTGAGAAGAGGTTCATAAAGATTCTCTTTGGAATTTTGGAATTTTTTGGGTTATTTTTAACTTCTTCTTTGCAAACATCACTATTATTCATATTTTCCAACAGCAACTATATGAAGTTACAAATTTTGTGAAGGGGAGCTTGTTTGTTTTTTATCGGTGGAGCTCGAACTCAGGGCCTGGGCACTGTCCCTGAGCTCTTTGGGCTCAAGGCTAGTACTCTACCACTTGAGCCACAGTGACACTCCTGGTTTTTGAGTGGTTAATTGGAGAGAAGAGTCTCACAGGGACTTTTCTGCCCAGGCTGGCTTTGAACTGCGATCTTCAGATCTCAGCCTCCTGTGAACTACCAGCACTTGGCTTAGTTTTTGTTTTTTTGAGACAGGGTCTCAGTTATGTGTCTCCGGTTGGCCTTAAGCACAAGATGTAGCCCCTAGTACCATAAAAGCCAACGAAATCACAACACTATGTTAAGAAGTATATGATAGAAAAATGCCAGTAAGCCAGGAACTGGTAGCTCACCCCTGTAATCCTAGCTACTCAAGAGGCTGAGGTCTGTGAATCACCATTCCAACAACCATGCCAGGAATGTCCATGAGACGCTTATCTCAAAGTAACCAGCAAAAGTTGGAAGTGGAGCTGTGGCTCAAATGATAGAGCACTTGCCTTAGGCAAAAAATCTCAGGGACGGTGCCTATATCCTAAGTTCCAAGTTCAAGCCTAGTACCAACACATACACATTCAGAGAGAGAGAAAGAGAGCACACCAAATAATAATACATGTCTAGGTGAAGAATATTACTAAATAATATGAGAACTATACTTGGAAAAACTTATACTGATTCCATAGTTTTATATATATAGATATATAGGTATATATAGATATATATAGTATATATATAGTTATATAGAGATATAGAGAGAGAGAGATCCAAAATAAAATGAAAGTCAAGAATTTCATGAATTTAGAGTAGTAAACACAGCTTGGATAATTCTGACCAAGTATTTTTCATAACTGTAAAGTGCCCCAAATTACCTAGAAAACATCATCAGTGCATCGATCAGGTTTTTATCATGCACTGTGCTTTCCCTAGAGAGTTTACTATACATCTAGGAAGACAAAAAGAGCTAATGTGAAACTCTTGGGGCATGACAGGAAATGATACAGCACAATGAGAGAGGGTGCAATGGTTCAAATATTTTCCTCAAGAAAGAGAAGGCCTATGGCAGCCATTTCATTCATTCATAAGGGCTACTGGGTTCTAGCTGAATAAATCAACCAGCTGTCAGCAATGAAGTCTCCACAGCACCTGCTCCCCTGTTGCCAGCCCCAGCACTCCTGTTTTCTAGCTTCCCAGTGCACAGCTGCCCTCACTGGGGCTGGGAGAGAGAAGGATTAGCTTTGCCTCTGCTGCAGGTAAGGTAGTTAGAAACAACATTCTTCCTGTGCAGTGGAGGCTGATGTTTGTCAACACTGCTCTGTGTGTAATCATAGAGAATGCTGAAGCTGTGAGGCTATGGGCAGAGAATGCTGGAAGGTCACAGTGTATTAAGGAAACCTGAGGTGACTCAGCGGGTAAACTGGGGCTGGGAAAGTTGCAGGGAGCAGGGGAACTCAGTCCTCTCAACTCACCCAACCAGAAACAGGAAGTTGGTGCACATTCCAAGAAGGGCAGGAGCTTAAAAACCAGAAGAGAGAATCCTGCTGGGAAAAGAACTGTGTGGTACACTGGCCGCCAAGAAAACCACCACACCTGCCCTGAGGCCAATCCACCACCAATGACACCAGGTCCATCTTTCTAATTGAAATCACACAAGACCCAGAAGCTGAGCCTCACTGAAAGACAAGACATTCAGAGACCAAGGTGACAGCAAGAGTCTCCTCAGACAAGCTGAATTGGAGAAATAGGAAGAAACAAGAGCTCAATGACTGGGAAGCTAAGTCCAGTTAGGTTTGCCTCAGTTTCAACAGTGATCAACTGGTAGAGGACACCTAGAGTTGGAATCTGACGTCCCAACTGGGCCTAGTGAGAACATATGCCTAGGTTGATTTGAGCATATTGACTTGTGGGTAAAGGCAAGGAAGGTGGCAACCACTGGCCCTACTGAACATCATCAGGCTTGAGCAGACTGGTGAAGAGGTCCATATTCCAGGTACTAGTGGCAGAGTGAACAAAAACTACTCTCACTTCCTGCTATGAGTCCAATAATATGACAGTGATATATATGTAATATATATTATAATATATATTATATATATGTTGATATAGCATATAATATAGTATATATTATATAGTACACAGTATTATACAATATATAGCACATTATAGTACATGGTATATACTATAGTAATATATAGTAATATATATAATATAGTATATATAGTATATAGTATATATACTATTTTACTTATTAATATTACTTATATTACCATACTATATGCTAATATATACTATATACTATAGTATATATAGTATATACTATATATAATATATTACATATTGTATAATACTGTATACTAAATAATACATACTATATTATATACTATATCAACATATATTATATATAATAGTATATATTATGTATAATATATACTATATACTATTATATATAGTATTATATATAATACATTATATATACGATATACTGTATAGTATTATATATACTATATACAGTATTATACAGTAATATTATATACCGTATACTATTATAATATATAATTATGTTATAAATTATAATATATATGAAGTCTCATATGTAGTCATATATTTATATATATATATGTAAATATATATATATACACATATATCAGCCATAAGAGAAGAGAAAAAACATTTTAGTGGGGTGGACTGAAAAAGGAAGAGAATTGACTGGAAGTCTCTTTAGACTTTGACTCTTTAGTCAAGTGCTTCTTCTCTACCCATAACAACAACAACAACAACAACAAAAAACCATGTGTTTCTTCCCCATCTACCCTACCTCTGTATATCAGGCACAGGTCAGTTGACTTAGGGAAAACAACAGGGAAGGACTGGTTACTTGAACATTTGCACACTAAAGGCTGAGACTTAATTTTCTTCTTCACTTAGTTCCTGTATCACTGGCAGCCAGGCTCTCTTTCAACCTTAAGAAGACTGTAAACATCTTCTCTGAGGAGTCTCCAGATCACCCTACATTGAAGTTCATGGCTAAGGAACACATCCATCCCTTCAGCTTTTTAATCCCCCATTCTCACTGGAATGTAAACAGAAAACAAAGGGCCTCTGAAACACGAGAAAAGCCTCTCACATGAAAGAGACAGAGAATTGAACAGTAAAAAGTCAAGAGCAACTTTTGCAAACTGAATCTACACACAAAGGAAGAAAAAGAAAAACATCCAAACACTCATTAAACAATCTGAGGAGATTAAATCCTTACCCAAAAAGAAGAGAAATACATAAACACACAAAAACTAATAAACAAATGAGGTAAGTTACTCAGGTTGCTGAGATCTGAGGATCATAGTTCAAAGCCAGCACAGGCCAAAAGAAATGTTCAAAAAAGCTCTTCTCTCCAATTAATGACAAAAAACTGAAAGTGGAGATGTGGCTCAAGTAGTAAAGCACCATCTTTTAGCAAAAAAGCTAAGGGACAGCATCTAAGCCAGTACTGGCACCCAAAATTTTAAATGTGGAGAAAGGGGAGAAGGCAAAGAAAAAAGCTTTTAACTTACAACATTGAAAAGATGATTATAGTCATTAAAATTTGGAATGCTTGAGTAATAGAACTGGGAAAATCTCCCCTGAAAGTAGTTTAAGGAAATAAAAGGACAGAAATTACAAAAAGGAAAGATAAGAAAATTAGAGACCTAATTCAAAATATCCAATATTGAACAAGAGTTTCTAAAAGAAACATCAGAGAAAATAAAGAGAATAGCCAAAGAGACAAAGAAACCTTTTCAAGCCAGGCGCAGAGATTCACACCTATAATCCTAGCTACTCAGGACAATAAGATCTAAGGGTCAAGGTTCAAAGCCAGCCCAGGCAGGAAAGTCCATGAGACTCTTATCTCCAATTGAGCACCAAAAAAAAAAAAAAAAAAACCAGAAGTGGAACTGTGACTCAAAGTGATAGAATGCTAGCCTTGAGTACAAAAGCTCAGGGATGGTGCCCAGGCCCTGAGTTTAAGTCCCAAGACCAGCACCTTCCCTCCCTCCCTCCAAAAAAAAAAAAAGAAAAGAAAAAGAAAGAAAAAATTTCCAAACTTTAGGGTTTAAATTTCTAGATTCAAAGAGCTCAGCACAATGCATCCTAAAATTTAAGGATTATGGACCAAAAAAAAAAACAACATACTTCTGCAGAGAATACAGCCAGCTGTTATGTAACCCATACATAGAATGACTACAGGCAAAATTGAGGAGTCAGAACAGTTTTGGATTTCTCAACAGCAATACCACAATCTAGAATGCACTGGAACAATGCTTTCCAAATTTTCCATCCTGGAATTCCATACTCAGCCAAACTATAAATTAGTGGAAAAGAGATATTTTCAGGCAATTATGATCTCACAAAGACTCTTTTCCAAAGCTCTTAAAAGATGAACACTAAAACGAAAGAATCCACCAATACAGTGGAAGGACATATAGATATCTATATACCAATATCTATCTATCCATCTCTATATTTATATATCTCTATAGGGCTATAGATCTATATAGAGATTTAGAGGGAGCAAGCTAGAGATTAAGATAGATAGATATTGATATATAGATATATGGGTACCAGGAGTCTCAACCTGATGGAAATCCCCATTATGGTAATGAAGGGAGGACCTCAGAGAGACTAAGTCCTACATATAAAAGGCAACCACTCCAGATTGTAGCAAGCCAGGAGGTTCCAGGAAGACTTTTGAGAGAAAATAAAATTGACAGAAAATAAAATTGACAGATGTCCTAACACACTTCAGTTTTTTACAAACTGGCCAAAATTTGTAGACTGAATTGACAGGAAGAGAAAACAAAAGGAGCATATGAAGTAATTATTGATTCCAAGGAAAACAAAAAAGTCATGCTTGGCTTAGCTAGTAATATTGATCTAACCACTCATCAATATTCTGGGCTAACTACTGCAAAGATAGGAAAATAGGGAAGCTGTGTTGACGGTGGGGGTGGAAGGGAAAAAGCCAACTCATTCTCTTCCACAATGGGAAGTCCACAGAGAATGCTTAAAACTGAAAAACTCAGGAAGTATCAACTACCCTCAATAAACGCCAACAAATTATGCATTATTGTTTCTAAGAACAGAGAAATATAGCCTGGATAAAAGTTAAAAGAGCAAAACAAAACCATATTGAATTCTCTGCTCATCCATATTTATAGGTTTGCTCATTTATCTCCCCAATAGCAACTTGTTTTTGAAAGATTCCATTTTTGTCTCCTTTAAACCAAAGAAAAAATAAATTGCCTACATTTATACCACATATATAACCTGTGATCATCTGAGCTCTGAGTGGTCAAATATGGTAGAAAAATTAATAGCAATAATCCATTCCAAGGAAAGTCTTTCTGAGCCAGGACAAAGATAAAAAGACAAGTCCAGAAGGAGGCAAGTTTGGAGGTACAGCAACAACTAAGGCTCTCTTCTAGGTTATTTTTTGGTGCTATTTTCAACAATGCTCTTCTAATGACATAATCACATGGAACAGGTTAATTTTACAACTGCCAGTGACCATTAGCCAACTTCACTTCTAATAGACTTTAATACCAATCTATGACCCTAATTCGGCAAAAACAGCTGGCTCCCAAGACTGCTGACGCCTGCTCAGCTTCAGTTTTTCTACATTGCCTACTGTAGGCTGGACAAGAAGAGATAAGAAGAGCTCTGCACAAGCCATCTGACAGTGTTATCCTCAGACATCTACTAAGTACTCAGTACTTAAAAACAAGCTGAGGATCAATACTTCTTCACACTCTGTGGACCAAAGCTCCCTGACTGAACAACAGGCTCTTCTCCAGGGAGCAAGGGAGCTAGAAGACCACCAATAGGGTCATCCTGGAAGAACCTGTATGCAGTCGTGTTACAGGCCCAAGGACAAGGTTCTTAGCACCCTGTGTGCCTGTAGGAAGGCAATGAGGCCAGTAATTCTCCAAGCAACAAAGTAGGTCAGTCACTGCCCACAATCCATCCAACTTCCCCTTCAAAGGTCTCTGCAAGGAGTAAAGGTTGCCATTCTCTGAGATTTACTATAGTTCAATAAAATACAGCCCCTACCCTTGAGTAGCCAAGTACTGAGAAAAAAAGACCACTTCCATATAGAGTGAAGTAGATAAATATCATGAAAATGCTACAGTATACATTAACATTCTATATTTTCTCCTATTTGGGAAGATTAAAAATTTTAGGCTAAGGATGTATGTAGGGCAAAGGTTTTGCCAATTACAGCACAACACTGATTTGCATGTGTTTACAATTATCTTGTACAATACACGAACCGGAACATACACACCCAGGTAAGAAGAATGAAGCTCAGTAACATAAACACTCTACCGTAAGCATCCTGAGTAGACAAGAGTAATAATACTGGAGTATGGGGGAAAGCGTCTTTGTAAACATTGAAAACGTAATTTTAAAATACTGTCAAATATTTAAGGTAGAAAATTACCCTTATTTTTCCCTTTTTACTGTTAATTTAACTTTGATTTTTTTTTCTTTTTTTCCTTTTTCTGCCAGGACTCACTATGTAGTCTAGGCTAGCCTCAAACTCATCTTCTGTCTCAGTCTCCTGAGAGCCATACTTTTCCCCACATAAATATGGTATTCCACACTATACTTGAGGACTATAGAGCTACCTATTACTGTCATAAAAACTAATCTGTTAAATCCCAAAAATTATTGAGGAGACCTGCTGTGTTGGTGCTTTTTCTTGTTCTTTCCTCCTTCCCAGCTCTGCAGAAAAGAATCATCAAGAAGGTAGTAAACTGTCAGAATTTCTTAACCGGAAAATAGGCTCTCACTGGAAAAATATGTGCAAAATGTATAACTATGTTGGACAGCCTTCGAACCTACTTTACCACCAGCCATCCTGCGGTTCCCACTTAACACTAAGATCAGCTCCTGGACCAAACACGCCACTCTGCAAAGAATGACAGGAGGTGAGACTGTTCCTACGCCTGGCACACAGATGCAAGTCTGTGATCCATAAAAATAAAAGGGCAGAGGAAATTCAGTACCCAAGTGTACACTCCTGGGTGAAGGGGGCTGAGCTTTTCCTGATACTCCCAGAGTCTCTGCTTTCAAGATCCAAGTCTAAAGTCCCAGAAAGGAGTGGGGGGGAGGGGGGAGATGAACTTGGTGGAGTGGGGCACTGACACGTGCCCCCGGGGAACACCTTCCCGGATTCCTCCAAGCTTCAATCCCGAGAGGAGGAATCGACCCTGCCCCTGAGCTGGGGCAACCCGACGCCGGTGGCTTCGGCCCAGAGACGCCAGGAAGAAAGGAGCGGGGCGGGTGTTCCCGACTAGAACTCCGAGTTGGAGCCCCGGAGGCCGGCACGCGGCCGCCGGCCGGAAGGCGTGTCCGCGCGGGGGCGCGCACCTGCCCCGTCTTCCTGGACCTGAGGGACCGGTCTCTCACCTGGCCCCGGCGCCCCGCGCCCGCGCAGCCGCGACGTGAAAGGTAAGAAAGCTAGCCCCGTTCCATGATGGTCCATCCCTCGGCAGGCGGAAGCCACCTGAATCCGCGCCAGCCCCGCGACCCGACTCGCCCCCGCCCGGAGTCCCGTCACTCCAGCAGCCCCAGCGGCGCCTGCAGCGCCTTACCTGAGCTGGAGCGCGCCGCTGCGCCGAGCCGCGGCCAGTGAGAGGTCTGACTGGCTCTGCGCTCCGCCGAGAGAGAGCAGCGTCGGCCCCGTCCCCGAGCGCTCCGCCCCCGACCGATAAACCACGCCCCCTAGAGCTCTGTCACGCCCCTTAAGGCTCTGCCCCGCCCCCCAGCGACCAGCTCCGCCTGATTGCTTCGCTCCACCCCCATCGATCAGCCACGCCCCCTAGCGGTCTGCCCCGCCCCTGAACGACCAGCCCCGCCCGATCGCTCCGCCCAGCCGCTGCGGTTACCAAAGTAGGTCGGGAGCGCGCTGAGGCTCCTTCTCCCAGAGTTTCAGGAAGCGTCCCGTTTGTTCCTCGGACGTGGCGTTGAGGCTCCCGAAGTCCCGGCTTCCCATCGCAGGGCCATCGACCCGCGGGGCCGAGCCCCCTGTGGGAACCCGAAACTGCTCCTTCCCTCCCGCTGAGCGTGGCCCCGCCCGCCCCGCCGGTGACAGCGGGGCCCCGGGCGACACGGAACCCCGAGGGATACCAGCGTTCTACCCTGAGAGTAACCGGGGAACGCTGGCAAGCTGAAGCACCTGGGCAGAGGACAGGACCGTGCGAGCTACTCAGGTATTTTCTGCTCCTGAATTGTAGAAAGCGTTCGTGTAAGACTCCTCGTGTGCCGGGCACTGTCCTAGGTACCTGTATTTAAAAATCACATGAATGCCAGGGCCACTGTCTCACAACTGCACTCCCAGCCACTCAGGAGGCTGAGATCGGAGGACCCCGGCTAGAAGCCACCTGGAACAGGACAGTCTGTGAGACTCGTATCTCCAATTAATTACCAAAAAAAAAGAAGAAGAAGAAGCCAGAAGTGGCGCTAGCCTTGAGCAAAAGATCTCAGGGACAGCGACCAGGCCCAGAGTTCAAGTTCTAGTACACACACACACACACACACACACACACACACACTTCTATGCAGTATAAGTCATCAGAATCTCTATTTTAGATGCCATGAAAGTGAGGCAGAGACAAGTAACATGACTTGCCTAATGACATCCAACCAGCAAATGGAGAAACAGCTTCAGATCTAAGTCATCCTCCCAGGGGAGTAGTGGCACTTCATTGCTCTCCTGACTCACCAAAATGGGAGTGTTCTCCAAATGCCATGAACTGTCACAGGCCTGAAGTTCCGGACTGGGCTTTGTCCTCAAGGTATTTTTATTCTGTGAGGACAGGAAGATAATAAATAACTGGGGAAAAAATCAACATGATCCAGGTATTTTAGATAATAGAACTATGAAACCTATTGAAACTGACTTAAAAAGGATTTGAATGGGGAGAGTAATGGGAGGGGACATTGATGGGGATACACTGTATACACGTGTGGAAGTCTCCCCATTATAACTGATGTTTACTAAACATTGATCATCAGAAAAATGGATGGGGGCTAGGAAGGTGGCTGAGTGGTAGAGTGCCTAGCATGCATGAAGCCCTGGGTTCAATTCCTCAGTACCAAATAAACAGAAAAGGCAGGAAGTGGCGCTGTGACTCAAGTGGTAGAGTGCTAGCCTTGAGCAAAAGAAACTCAGATTCTTTTTCTTTCTTCATTTAGTTTTTTGTACCTCCTGTTTTGCATAATAGACAACGCTATATGTGGAAGGGAAAGGGAATCACAGAGACAGAACAATGAATAAAACACAGTAACATTAATACTTGACACTATGTGGGATATGAATGATTAAAAATATGATGATTAAAAATAAATGTACTTGCTTTGTATGTCCCTCCCCCATGGTATAACCCCTGCTTTCACTTGTATTTGATGTTGGTATATATGGAGGGGAAGGGAAAAAACAAATCGTTAAAACAGGGATACAGGAGGACCCATTGCAACATTAAGATGTACAAGTCGGTATGTCAAAAACCAAACTTTACAACTTTGGTGGGGAGGACAGGGGAGGATTCAAAGAGATGGGAAGGGGAAACAAAGGAGGAGGCTACAATGCTTGATAAGAAATGTACTCATTATCTTGCCCATGTAATTGTAACCCCTCTGTACAGTATGTTCACAATAAAAAATAGGTTTATAAAAAAAATGTACTTATTGTCTTACCTGTAACCCCGCAACACATCACCTTTTCAATGAAAAATAAAATTTAAAAAGAAAAGAAAACTCCGATTATAATAAACAATTAAAAGGGAAAAAAAGAAGCCCAGAGACAGTGCCTAGGCCCTGAGTTCAAGCCCCACAACTGGCAAAAGAAAAGAAAAAAGATAATAGCCAAGAGTAGGTGGCTCATGCCTGTAATCCTAGCTTCTCAGGAGTAGCCTAAAGAAAAAATAAAAAATAAATTTAAAATAAATTTTGAAAAGCTCAGGCCCTGAGTTCAAGCCCCAGGAATGGCACAAAAAATATTTATTTATTTATTTAATTGCTTACAGTTATATAGTTAATACTTGGTAAAATTTGATTCGAACTTATGTTCTGTGACTCCAGAGGTTGTGATCTTGACCACTGTTAGTAAGTAACTTCTCATGCTTGGGTTTTTCAGCTTTCCTTGAAATTTGTGTCATCATTCTTACTTGACAGCTGCGGCCTGTTACGCTGTAGCTATTTCATCATTTCCCCTTTACTTCATACTCTGATGTAGGTTTTCAGATCTTGGTATGCAATACATACCTTTGGACTTGCAGACTGCAAAGGACATGGAGAGTAAAAGAATATGAAATCTACATCAATTTAAACTTAGTCAAGAATCAACATTAATGTTGACTCTAAATTACAGAGTATCTTTAAAGTAGTGACAGCAAAGTAAATGAAAACAGAAACTACTAGAGCTGCAGGATACCTTTTTTTTAAATAAAATGAATCTCTCTCTTCCTACTAGTAGTTACTTGGTTCCTCCTTCTTTCTCCTCCTCCAGGTAGCAGGCCAGAAAAAAAATATTTGACAAGTCACACCCCCAAGGTACTACAACCACATAGTGCTGGATGAGAAGTGCAGGGTAAATGCTCCAGTTTCCTTGCTCCTTGGGTAGGACATCTCGGAAGCATTCCCCATGCACCAGCAGGACTGAGGGCCAGTTGGCCCCAGGGATGATCTACTCATAAAGGCACCCTTTATTTCCTTCCCTCCTTTTCTAGCCCCACTTCCTCACTTCCTTATAGCTGTTGGCAGGAATCCTCTCCTGAATAAATGGTTTGTAATAAAATCTTTGTTTGGGATCTGGTGAGAGATCATCCTACTTGAAGATGATCTATCCCAGAGAAGAGAGACCAACACAGACAGATAAACACAGGAAGGCTGGGCGCTGGTGGCTCAAGTCTGTAAATCCCAGCTACTCTGGGAACTAAAATCTGAGAGTCACAGTTTGAAGCCAATTCAGGCAGGAAAGTTCATGAGACTATTATTTACAATTAACTACCAGAAAACTGGAAAAAGGGCTGTAGCTTAAGTGGGTAGAGTGTCAGCCTTGAGCAGAAAAGCTCAGGGACAGCATCCAGGCCTTGAATTCAAGCCCCAGGACTGGCACACATACACGTACAAAAACAAACGAACAAACAAAAACAAAAATGGGGAAAGGTAACGAGCTGGATGATTTTTAGATGGAAAGATATTATGGTCCAGCTTCAAACTGAAAAAACTGAAGTGTGAAAACAAAATCATGTGCCACCCAACCCACATTCTTTCCTTCTCGCCTCTGAATTCATGTCAATCTGACTTTCCATTCACTTTAACACAGATGAGTTTGCTCTTCATCTTTAACTTCATCACAGGCAACTATGGCTGATGGAGTCTGGGCCCCCAACATTCATAATTTAAAGCCCTAACCCCAAATGAAACTATGCTCCGAGATAGAGACTTTTGGAAGGAAATTAAAGTTAAATGATGTCATAATCCCAAAGGGCTGGTGTCATTAAAAGAAAAGGAGAAACAGGAGTATGCACACAGAGGCCAAGTGATTCTGAAATGGCTGTTACTGGCAAGCCAAAGAGTGGTCTTGAGAGGAATTAATTCCCTCTGTCCCCACCTTTTTATTTTTTTTGTCAGTCTTGGGGCTTGAACTCAGAGTCTGGGTCCTGGGCGCTGTTCCTGAGATCTTTTTGCTTAAGGCTAGAGTTCTACCACTTTGAGCCACAGCTTCACTTCTGATTTCTCTGGTGGTTAATTGCAGATAAAAATCTCACAGACTTTACTGACCGAGCTGGCTTTGAACCTAGATCCTCAGATCCACTAGCACCTGGTCTTTTTAAAAATAAATAAATAAGAAGCTTTTGCCTAGTTTACTTAGGTGTTAAGTTTTTTATCAGTTGGAAATTGGCAAGCACTACTTTTACTCCAAAGGAACAAGATCATTCTGATGTACGCCAATAAAAATATGCAGCCCTGAAGCAACACTTTTCTTTATTTGGAAGAAAAAAAAACTACATGATAGTCTTTCCTTATGTTCCTTGCACAAAATGAGTTCTGGTTTTAGAACTTTGATACTCTGTTTATTTTTACAATCAACTTTTATAACTTTTTCCCCCAAACTCTCATAAATTTTTCTATAGGATGATGTGGAAACCAGAATTCTTCCACAACTCACTGGACATTTTTTGTTTGTGATTAAAATCATTTTCCCTCTCTCTCCCCTCTCTCTCTGTCTCTCTGTCTCTGTCTCTGTCTCTCTCTCTCTCTCTCTCTCTTTCTCTTACACACACACACACACACACACACACACACACACACAGTTCCTACCTGTCTGTCATGGCTTCTGCAGCTGTGAATGTATTTCTCAGACACAGCTGCTTTATCTACTTCAGACTCCAGATCTGTGTCAGTGTGTATGAATGCATCCACTCAGCACAATATAGTTTTATAACAGCAATTTGGGGAAAGAGATCTGGGCTGGGGGGAATATGTATGTTTATAAGTACCAAGAAAACAAACATGGCACAGTAAAATGAGACAAGAATGCTTGTGATGAGATTTTTTTTCATTTAAAATTTCTTTCCCACAAGGAACCAAACATCTTGACCTTAACCTTCTAAGCTCCACAACTGAGAAAATCAATTTGTGTTATTTAAGCCAACCAGGCTGTGATTCTTTGTTGTGAGGGTTATATCAGAGTAATATAAAACCTTCAGGAGACAGGGGACAAGTTGAGGTACGTGTAAACCTTTCCATCTCCAGTTCTTCAAGCACACAATTTTTTTTGACACAGGTCTCCCTGGCTGGCCATAAACCCATGGTCCTCCTGCCTCAGTCTCCTGAGTACTGGGATTACAGTCATGGGCCGTTATACCTAGCTCCTGAGCAGACAATTCTGAAAGGAGCTTCCTATGCTGTTAAGATGGTTTCAGCAGAATCAAGGTGCTGGTGTCCCATGTACTGACTTCCATAACCCACAGCATACTCTTGTATTGGCTTACTTCCATTTCCTAGAATTGGCCTAAGTATACGGTCGCCACTCAAGACCTTAACCTGACCCAAGCTAAGTCATGACCTATTCTTGAGTCTAAAGTAGAACCTGGAATTTGGAATGATTTCTAAGAAAAGGCTGCCCTAAGATCTCCAAGCATCAGCAGAAGCCAGCATGTGTGCCCTCCTAATGAGCACAGAGATCCATCCAGCAAAGCCAATTGCACTCAACCAGCCCTGGCCACCAGGTCAGCAGAGTACCCTGGAGGATCAATGCAATGAAGCCCATACCTGCCAAAGGACTCCCCAGAGGATCTTTCCCACGGGTCCTAGGACTGTGTGAGCCTAAAACTCTTGTTTGATTCATGTAGGTGGGTAACTTGAATACATTCACCTACCAAGTACTGGTAGGTACACCAAGCATTGGTAGCTTATGCTTGTAATCCTAGATATTCGGGAAGCTGAAATCTCAGGACAGCAGTTCAAAGCCAGCCCAGGCAGGAAAGCCTGTGAGATTCTCATTTCCAATAAACAACTCATACATAATCCAGAAGTGGTGCTATGACTCAAGAGGTAGAATGCTAGTCTTGAGTTCAAGCCCCAGCACAAAAACAAAACAAAACAAAAAACCCACAAACATACAGAGAAAGATGCACTTTGTGCCATTTTCTAGTGAACTCCACCCAGAGTTACTTAGCCAAATAAGCCCCAAATTAAAGAGATTTTGCATTACATATTTTGTAATGGGAGAAATGTTTGCCCCTTCTGATTTCTTCTCCCTCTGGACTAATTGCAACACAAAAGAAAGTAAGGAGTTAACGAAGAGGAAGAACCCTCTTGTGCTGTACTTGTTTTTCTAATATTTCATGCATTTCACATCATTACACCCTAAGATGACCAAAAGCAAGTGTGGCTCCTTTACTTCAACTTATTTCTTGGCTTCTAAACAATAGTAGGAACAAACCCTCAGGAAAACTTGGCTAGCCAGACACAAGGTTGTGATTATTAGGGTACATGCTAGAACTAATCACAACCATCTTGATTGTTGCTGTTTTGTTTTGTTTTGAGGTAAAAATTAACATCATTTCCTTTTCATTTCTTCACCATTTGCCATTTTTTAGTTTCTCTATTTTGATGTTTTCAGATATATACTATATACGCTGTCTTGTATGGGATTTTTTTCATAATTACCTGCAGGATTTCATGAAATTCGCACCTACTCTGTACATTATTTACCTTGTACCTCACTTGTACTCATCAAATTGTCAAGTAGATTAATAAATTGATAAATTACTCTCAATGGGAGCTATCTATCAGTTAATGCACTCACCTCAATTTTATTAAGTTTTTTAGTGGGAGCAATAACGGGTCTTAAACTCAGGACTTCGCACTCTGGGCTGACTTGCTCATGGCTGGTATTTCTACTACTTGAACTGTGACTCCAGCTTTGGTTTATGCTAGTTAGAATTTTTTTTTTTTGTCAGTTGTGGGGCCTGAACTCTGGGCCTGGGCGCTGTCCCTCAGATCTTCAGCTCAAGGTGAGCATTCTACCACTTGAGCCACAGCACCACTTCCGGCTTTTTTCTTTTTGCTTATGTGGTGCTGAGGAATCGAACCCAGGGCCTCTGGCATGCAAGGCAAGTGCTCTACCACTGAACAACCTTCCCAGCCCGCTAGTTAGAATTTTTAGAGCTGGAATCTCACAGACTTATCTGCCTGAACTGGCTTTGAAACCTGATCCTCCAGATCTCAGTCTCCTGTGTAACTAGAATTATAGTCATGAGCCGCTGGTGCCCAGCTCAACCTTATTTTTTAAATTGCCTTTATCCTATAGAGCTGAAATGATTTTTATATTCTTTATAATTTTCTGCATTATTAACTTTAACAGCAAAAACAATTTGAAGACATGTGCCTTAAGGCATCCATAATGATTCATTATGAATTCATAATGGCCCAAGTTGAATCCTCTGGGACTGACAGAAATGTCCAAAATGACAGCCTAGTGTATTATCAACTACTCTCATGAATCTCAAGTGGAGGCACTTTAAGTGTCAATAGGAAAGAAAGATCATAACTGCTTCAAGTATAGGCAAAATTAGAGAAGGAACAATACAATACAGACAAGTTAGCTATCTTCTGAAGAGAATTTAAAAAAATAGATTGTGCTATATTCATTATGAGTTAGAATAAGTAGAGTCACAATAAAAACCAGTAAATAATATCATGTGTAAATGGTCTTATTCATAGTAAAAATAAAATCGTATTTTATAGTACATCATTTTACAGTACAGACTTCAATGTCCATATTTATATGTTCACACTTACCTGTAAGTACGGACTTCAATGTCCATATTTATATGTTCACACTTACCTGAATTGTCGCATTTTTAATTTCCTTACATTTTTCACTTAAATAAGTCTACTTAGAAGAAAACTTAAAGACACTGAAAGCACAAAGATTTGTTTTTTGTTGTTTTTTTTGGGGGGGGGATGGGGTCGGTCGTGGGGCTTGAACTCTGAGGTTGGGTGCTGTCCCTGTGCTCTTCAGCTCAAGGCGAGCGTTCTACCGCTTGAGCCACAGAGCCACTTCCTGAAAGCACAAAGGTTTGTAACTTCTTCCTACTGCCTTACCTCAGTTGCTTTAGCACCAGACAGTAGTGCCCAGCGCTCTTCACTCATCTGGCAGAGGCTAGAGCCTTCTCATAGGGTCCAGGCATGCATGCCATGGGAATGGAACGTGTGATGATAGGATCCCTGCCAAAGGAGTCCATCCAGAGCAGCGCCTAATAGAAAAATAAGGTGAGCAAATATAGAGCACAACTACCTAATAGCCATATTAGAAAAACAGAATACAACGAAACAAGGCAAAGTTAATGGTAAAGATGTAGTTTAGTTTAACCAAATGTGCTCAAAATATTATCTTTCAACATGTAATTGATACAAGAAAAAGTTTACAAAGACACTTTGAAGTTTGTGCACTAAGCTTTCACATGTTGGTATATATTCCACTTCTATAGCAAATCTCCATTGCAATTAGACATTTTCCATTACTCCAGAGCTGAGCCGTGAGTAATCAGCCTGTGATGGCTAATTGTGGTTGCCGTACAACTTGGCTGAATGGAGGAACATGTGAAATACTGTTAAATCCAGGGATACTGTCTTCAGAGAAGATGAGTCTGCAGAATTAGTAAATTAATGAGGGTGGAAGACCTGCCTTGAATGTGGGTGTCCCCATTCAGTAGACCACTATCCTGTATGGAACAGAAAAGCATGCCCTCACTAGACCCTTCTGTAGCAGTTGTGGCTTTTTATCTGCCATTGTGGTCTGGGGACATTAGACTCCAGATTTCTTCCACCTTTGAACATGAACTTGCATCAGCAGATCCCCAGCGGGCTTCGCAGCTTTCAGCTTTGACCAGGGATTACATCTTTGACCTGTCTTATTTTGAGGCCTCCAGCTTCTTAGTTGCCTCCAGCAATTATTAATTTCCCTAGCTCTCCACTGCAGATAGCCATGGTGGAAATAACCAGCCTTTAATCTTGTCAGCCAGTCTAATAAACCCCTTCTTATAATTATATATAGGATATTGGTTCTGTTCCTCTGACTGATACAAGCATCATATTAAATAGTGTGGATGGTAATAGAGCACGAAAGAGTGGGTGGAGAAACATCCCAGGTGGCACACTTTGGGAAACATTGCCCATTGGAGTTTCCACAGGCTAAGTTCATGACATGATTGAGATTCATCAGGGAACTCTACAACTGCTCAAACAGCAGGGCCTCCAAAATGTTATAGAAACATCCAGACCAAAAACTTATAATCTTGGCTTAAACCAGGTGCTTCAAACAGGAACAAACTCATTTTGATGTCCCTGGGGCTGGCTACTCATTTGGACCATTGCTGAAACAGCCAAACTCTAGACTGGCAGCAGAAGGATGCTTTGTCAAAGACTGATATTATTTTTCCCCTTTCTGAGAAGTTCTGTGCTTTTACAGTCCAAGCATTCAGAGCTATTGATTGCCAACGAACTGCCCCTGTCATTTTTCTCTTGTACTCTAATTCCATTCTATTTCAGACCATGTGCAGAGTCAATATGGAGTGTGGAAATGACTATTTAAAGTGTATAGCTGTTGTTTTAAATTATTCTCACTATAAGTAAAAATAGCATACACTCTGTTATCTTGAGTGAGAATTGTTAAGCTGCACAGCCCTGCATTCTGAATCTACTGAACCATACGGCTGCTCATCTCTGTTTGCCTTTCACAAAATAGGACTGGTATAGTAATGCAAGTTCTGTATAGGAGATGGATTTGTATGTGTGTGTTTATGTTAGTGCTGGGGCGTGAACTCAGGGTCTATCATCACGTTGAGTGTGAAAGGACAAATAGAATGAGTGAACACAGTGGTCAGATGGTTGAAGAGTACTGAGAAGCTTGCTGCCTAGCATTTAGAGACCGGAAAGATAACCCTGGATGCAAGTGCTTTCCACTGAAGATAAGCAGAACCCTCGGTCCCAACCATTCTCATTCCGAGACCTTCTAGATCTTTGTTTATTCATATTTTATATCCACAAATAGCAAAAGATTCCATACTTTCTACATCTTTTTGTGAGTTAAGTATCATGGAATTCTAAAGTCCAGCTATGCAGACTATAAAATTGACAGGAAGATTGTAAGGGCAATTGAAAGCAGTGAATTCCATTGGCAATGAATTGTTAGGCTGACTAACATGATGAATTCACTTTCTAGCTTCCTAAAATAATTTTATCTGCCTCAACTCAATTTAAAGAATAATCACTATAGCTGGAAGAGGGGGTTCCAGCTTATGATTCTAGTTATTAGGAGGCAGCAATTGGGGGATTAAGATTTAAGGAAAACAGAAGTTCTGGAAATTTTTCTCTACCAATGGTTGGGCATGCCTGTTATCCAACTATAGGGAAACATAATGACTGGGCTGCAACAAGGGGAAACTTGGTAAGATCATAGCAGAGACCAATTTAGCATAAAGAAAGACTCTACCTTGAAAATGACCAATGCATAAAAGAGCCAGAGGTGTGGCTTAGCAATCACCTGAGTTGAATCCCAGGACTACCCGCTAAATTAATCAAATCAGTCACCACTCAATGATACATGAGCTTATTTAAATATTGGCTATGTTATAGTTTCAACGTACATAAATTTGAAGGATAATGATTTTCCAAATGTTTATATTAATGTATTTCTATTAGACTACCTTTTTTACATATCATACTCATTGGAAATGATAAGGAGTCTCTGGAATAAAGTATTTTCTAGTATATTTTGAAGTTTTTAAATTAACATTTAATCTACATGTAGTGCTAGAGACAGCTCTCAGGCTGTTACATGGTATGTGTAGAGATTTATAGCTAACACTCTAGTAAATGGATGTTAATGGATCCCATTAGACATGGAAAAACATTAAGCTTGACATATATTATCTATAAACTAAGGCCAATAAATCTAAAATCTTATCTGAAAGAAAAAATAAGAGTTAAAATGCTTCTCGGTGCATATACACTTTCTCAAGGGCAATTTTATAATTAACATCAAAGCTCTAAAATTTTTTATTGACCAAACAATTCCATTGCTTAGGCTTAATATTTATGCACAGGGCAAGTCATCATTAAAGGTGATTTTCATCTATGTTAAACTTTTTAACATACAAATTGGAAATATTTATGTATATTATGATTGCATATATATGTTGCTATATTTTATATACATAAAATATAAATATGTTTAAGACATAATGGTGTTTTAGAATACTTAGTAGTATTGTAAAAATTATCTAAAAATGACATTAAAATGTATTTTTAGGGCTGGGAATGTGGCTTAGTAGTAGAGTGCTTGCCTAGCATGCATGAAGCCCTGGGTTCAATTCCTCAGTACCACATAAATAGAAAAAGCTGGAAGGGGTGCTGTGGCTCAAGTGGTAGAGCACTAGCCTTGAACTCAGGGACAGGCCCTAAGTTCAAGCCTCAGGACTGGCAAAAACAATTATAAAATATATAATCTCTGGTTAAAAATGAATAGCTGAACTGAGTACTGGGGCTCACACCTGTAATCCTAGCTACTCAGGAGGCTGACATCTGAGGATTGAGGTCCAGGCCATCCCAGGCAGGAAAGTATGTGAGACTTTTATTTCCAATTAACCAACAAAAAGCAGAAGTGGAGCTGTAGCTCAAATGGTATAGTGCTAGCCTTTAACAAAAAAAAAAACTCAGGGACAGTGCCAGGCTTTGAGTTCAAACTTCAGGACTGGTACCAAAAGGAAAGAAAGAAGGAAGGAAGGAAGGAAGGAAGGAAGGAAAGGAAGGAGGGAGGGAGGGAGGGAGGATGGCTGCATGCATGAAAAAAGAATAAAATTGTATTCAAAACCATTCTTTGTGCTATTACTGCAGGATATGAAAAATTTTTATATTTATGTTTTGGGCTTTTAAAAATATTTTCTACAATTAGTATGTAGTTTTACTATGATCAGAATGAATGGTTCCTATTCAAAGAAAGAAAGCTCTTGTTCTTTCTTTAAAGTTTTAGTGAATTTAAAGTCATGATTTCATTCAAGAAACACAAACACAGCCAGGCACCAGAGGCTTACCCCTGTGATCCTAGCTTTACTGGAGAGGCTGAGATCTGAGGACTGAGGTTCAAAGCCATTCCAGAAAGTATGAGATTCTTGTTTCAAAAAGAAAACACTAGAAAAGGAGCTGTGGCTCAAGTGGTTAAGCACCAGCTTTGAGCGAAAAGCTAAGCAGCAGCATCTTGATCCTGACTTGACCCAGTTCAGGCTCCAATACCAGCACAAATTTTTAAAAAAGGGAGGGGGGAGGCCTGGGCCGGGGAGGTAGGCTCAGTGGTAGAGCGCTTGCCTTGCATGCATGAGGCCCTGGGTTTGATTGCTCAGCGCCACATAAGCAGAAAAAGCTGGAAGTGGCACTGTGGCTCAAGTGGTAGAGCAAGCACTAGCCTTGAGCTAAACAGCTGGAAGTGGCACTGTGGCTCAAGTGGTAGAGCATTAGCCTTGAGCTGAAGTGCTGAGGGACAGCGCCTAGGCCCAGAGTTCAAGCCTCACGACCACCCCCCCACCCACCCAAAAAAAGGTCCTCAGTTCAAATTACAGTACTGAAGACGGTAGAGGGTGGCCAGGGAGGGGAGGGACAAGGGAAAAGGAACATAACCACCTTTCTTTTTCTTAGCAGTACTGGGATTGAACTCAGGGCTTGGCATTTGCTAGGTAGGCAGTCTATGATTTAATGAATGCTCCCAACACCATTTAGCATTGGATATCCTCTCATTTTACTCCCAATCCAGTTTGGGCTATAATCTTTCTCCTTGCTTCCTCTTGTTGCTGAGGATGACAAGCATGTACCACTGCACCAAACTATTGTACTTCTCCCACAGCTGTAATAAAGGTGCATGGTACCAGGACCATTGGTTGAGATACTATCTCATGAGCTTTTTTTTAACTGCTTGGCTGGCCTCCAACTACAAACCTCCAGTCTCTGCCTCTTAGCTTCAAGGATTACAGTAAAGCCACCACACCTGGCTACAACATACTAGATATTATGCCAGTTCTGAATAAGTCCTACTGTCCAAACATCAGCAAGGAAAAGTTGGGTATGACCTAGTTCATATTGTGTATGAAAAGTAGACACCCATTTAATCCTTCCAGGAAAGAAATTGCTTAACATATGGCAGAATGTGAGACATCAAGTGTTAGAAAATGCCAGCTGCCATCCACACAACTAGGAAACTATTATGAGTAATATCTTGGCAATTCCTCCAATAATGTAACTCAAGGCTTTGTATCATTTTTATTTGTTTTTTTTCTTTTTTTCATTCCAGTTTATTGATGTCCTCTCTTTTCATCAAAAACATATATGCTTAAATATATAACAAATCTCTCAAATTGCTAGAAGCTCAAGTTCATAACTAGAGTTAATTTGGTTCCTATGTTAATTTTGTAATGGCCAATCAGGTCTAATTAAGGTCATAAGAACATGTGCTTTTATGCTTATGTTATATACAAGACCCTTTTTAATTTATTCCTCAAGATACTATTTGACCTTACATTTACAGGCTAATGAGCTTTGCTTATTTACACAAAATCTTTATCTTTGGATTACTATTCTTTGGTTTGCTGATTTTTAACTGGATAATTGATCCTGGAATAAAAAAAATCCGAATAGGAATCTTACATTGCTGAAAATGCAAATAAATGTATTTTAATCATTCCAAAATAACAAGTATTTTTATGCCTAAAGTAATCATCACAGTTAATAATTGCCAAGAATCAACATTAGAGGTTAGGAATATGGCTCAGTGATACAGCATATGCCTAGCATACATGAGACCCTTGATTTTTTCCCCAACACTGCAAAGAATAAACAAACAAATAGACAAATATATTTAAATTATAATAGAAACAATTCGCCTAGCAATTTGAGTGTTAATATTCCAAACATACAGAAAATATAGCAATTATTTACCTACCATGTGAACTTACATGTTTCTTGTTACCTTTGCTTCAGAATGATTTTTCTTTAAATAAATAAACTATTGTCAATAATAATGAAAGAACCATCAGGGATAGTGAAACTGGGTCATTGGAAATTCCTGTGGATTTGACACCATGTACTAACACTGTGAGAAAATCCTATCTTAACACTAGATGGCGCTTCGTGGCTTCTATGTTGCTTGTATTGTTTTTCTGTTACATCCTTCCATGTTTCTTTTTACTTCTGATGGATCATGGGAGGAAGGGGATGAAAACTAGTCACCAGAACTCACCACAAACTTGTAATCACATCCAGGCAAGGACAACTCTGCTTACTGCCTCCCACTTACTCAATTCCTTAGCAGCATCTTCCCACTGTATTTTAATGTTGTTTTGTTATAATGTTATGTGTTTATGTGTACGCGCCATTACCAGGGCTTGAACTCAAGACCTTGTGATCTCCCTCAGAGTCTCCCTCCCCTCACAGCTGACATTCTACCACTAAAGCCACGTATCCAACCCAGATGTTTTGCTGGTTCATTGGAGATTCTAGAGTCTCATAGACTTTTCTGCCTGACTTGACTTTAAAACACAATTCTCACATCTTAGAACTACAAAGCAGAGCAAACCTCAGTATCACCAACAAAACAAAACATAACACAGAGCTAAACACCCGTGGTTCCTGCCTGCAAATCCTAGCTACTCGGGAGGCTAAGATTTGAGTTATGGTTCAAAGGTAGACCAGGTAGAACAATCCCTAAGATTTGGCCTGTACCACCTGACTTCTATGCTTTTAAAAAACAAACCTAATGATATAATAGTATTTACCTCTATGCCTTGGGTGTTTTTTAAACATTATAATGTAAGCATTCTCTCATATCATTTACAATTATTTTAAAACATAATTAATTAAAAATAAATTGAATAAGGTATGATTTTGATTTTCTTTTGACTTTTTTACTAGCTTACAATAGTCATACAGAGAGCAATTTCATTGTTACATTTTCACACATTTACAATTTATTCCAATCAATGACAATCCCTATATCACTTTCCTTTTTCAGTAAATGTCCTTATTCAGTTTTCATAGTACAAACTATTTCTACTAGTTTCATCTTTCAAAACAAGGAGGCTTTTGGATTTTTATTGCCTTTAGTTACACAGGAAGTTTCAATTCACCATGTTTATTTATGAATACAATGTATCTTGATCAATGTCACAAGGAGGGTTTTTGTTTTGGTTTGTTTTAGTTTTTTGTCAAGTGTCTTTGAGATAAACATTTAGGTACATAAATCTTTTACACATTAATTATTGTTTTTTGGGCTAAAAACAACTGACTGATCTGGCTCAAAATTCTATGAACAGGACTAACTTTTAGAGGATGCCAGGGAAATGCCTTTCAAAAGCTTGGCTCTAATTAGCGCTAGCATCACATTGTCTCACTGCAACAACATTGCATCTCCAAGGACAAGACAAGAAGAGGATGAGAGGGAGACACCAGTGAGAAAGGGAGACTCAGTAGTCTCTTGGGAGAGAACACTCGTGTCTGACTTCTATCTTTTTATACTTCTTTAGCTTTCAGCTTAGGTTTATGTACAAATCTAGGGATATAGATAATCATAAGTGGTAGAATATTCAGGTTCTGTGGGCCTCCAACTTTATCATTTGATAGGAAGGTGGAGTGCCCAGAATGGATACTTTTGCCCCAGCCTGACCACAGCACAAGACTATCCAAAAAGTAATAAAGCAAAAGGATGAGGGAGGGGGGAAGAGGCATGGCTCAGGTGACTGAGGAATTGCCTAGCAACTGCAAGGCCCTATGATTAATATCCAGTAGTTAAAAAAAAAAAAGAAGGAAGAGGAAGGAAAGGAGGGAGGGATGGAGATAGAGGAAAGAAAGAAAGGAAGAAAGAAAGAAAAATAGAAAGGAAGGAAAGAAGGAGAAAGGAAGGAAGGAAGGAAAAGAAAGAGGAAGGAAGGAAAAAGGAAGGAAGGAAAAGAGGAAGGAAGGAAAAGAAAGAGGAAGGAAGGAAGAAAGGAAAGAGGGAGAAGGGAAGGAAGGAAAAGAGAGGAAGGAAGGAAGGAAGTGTTGTGCCCAAGTCGCAGGACCCTACCAAGAAGACCACCGAGAGTCAGATGTTCTGAAATGCAAAAGCAAGGTTTTATTTAGACGGGCTGTAGCTCAGACCTCGTCCTACACTCCAACACAACGGAGCCTAGGAGGAGAGCCCCAAGCTAAGGATTTGCAGGGCTTATAAAGGCACACAACCAGGTGTTTGAATTACCACCACGTGTTGCTCTGCTAGCTAAAACAAGCAACAAATGGTCACTGCCTCATAACCCTTCAGAAGGAAGGTAGGAAGGAAGGGAGGGAAAGAAGGAAAAGAAAGAAAGAAAGAAAGAAAGAAAGAAAGAAAGAAAGAAAGAAAGAAAGAAAGAAAGAAAGAAAGAAAGAAAGAAAGAAAGAAAGAAAGAAAGGGAGAAAGGAAGGAAGAAAGGGAGAAAGGAAGGGAGAAAGGAAGGGAGAAAGGAAAAGAGAAAGGAAGAGAGATCCTGGCTCTTTATCCTGAAATCAGGCTGCTATGGTTTGAAAGTGAACTTTCTGACTTTTCTAGGCTTCTATATCGGGGGCTTAGTTGGCATTTTAGGGAGTGATTGGGTCCTGAGGGCTCTGACTTCATAACTGGATTAATCCGTCAATAGATTCAAAATTTGAGTAGACTGTTTGGCAAGTCGTGAAATTAGAATATAGGGCCTGGCTGAGGGAAGTAAGGCACCAGGTCTATGTCTTGGGGATGCTCCTGATAGGGGCGCTTTCTTGCTCTCTGTCTCTCTGTCTCTGTCTCTCTCTGTCTTTCCTCTTTTCCTTCCTGTCTATTATGAATGAGTAGTCTCTACCACAAGCGCCTGCCATCATGATTCAGTGCACAGAAGATATAGAATCAACAGAGCCAAAGTCTATGGGCTGAAATCTCTGAAAATCTGAGCCAGAATAAATACTTCATTTTTTAAAAATTTCCTTTCAGGTGTTCTGGGTCAGCAACAGGAGGGTGACACACAGGCAAAGGTGTCCTGGCCTGCTCCACAATTAAGAGCTTTGTTTCTCCTTTTACTTTCTCCTCTGTTGTGCATTAAGCTCCATTAATAGAAAACCGCATATAGCCACTGCCCTAATACCATTCTATTTCTTGCCTCTACTTTGCCCATTCCCACTGACCATCATACCTCTCTTCTGTCCTTGAGAATGACTAGAGTAGTAGTCTATTCAAGTCATTTTTGTTCTTTACCAAATACATTCATTGTTCCTCCCTTATTCTTACAGAAAAAAAATATTGACTGTTCCTTCCTAGCATAATGACATACTTTTCTGCACCACAGAAATTAAGTTGGACACATTATTTCTTTGGCCAGTAATACATAAGCAGAGGTAATGTTTATCACTTCCAAATTGAAGCTTCAAGAGCCAGAGTGTGACTTGAAATGCCCTTTTTCTCTTTTTCTCCCCTGCTATGAGATCAGTAATGCTCTTGAATCCTAAGGTAAAGAAAGTCTTGGCAATTTGCAATGGACTTGAGTGAAAAACAAATATGTGTTGTTGTGAGCCATTGGGATTTTGGAGTCATTTGTTACTGCAGCATCATGTATCTTATCCAAACTGATATACTAGCCATAACCTAACCATCCTTAAAACTGGAGATTATCTCTAATGTGAGTTTGTAGTAGACATATGTCAGCCCAATACTTAACCATCTAATAATCTCCTGTTTGGGGGAAGCCTCAAGTGAATGACTTTTGGCAGGAGGTGGATTCTACTTCTCATTAAGGAAGCTAAAAATACCAGGCACTTGTTCCCTCAGATTCTTCACTGTGAGGAAATAGGTGTATGACCTAAAGTTACCAATTTAGAAGCTCCCTACTCAGATCTTGGAGTCAGGATAGAAAGAATCAAGGACAGACTACAGTAGAACAGTAGTTTCTATTCTAGTGGCAGTATCCACTGTCCAGCAGAGTGACCATAATGAGACCAAAGTCCAGGGTGACTATGTAGGTTCAATGGTAACAAGATACAGACTTCCCGTGGTATGGTCTGTGTGGTCTGGCTGTCTTTGAGGGTTACTAGTTCCCCAGTAGCTGATCATTTTTGTGGACATAATTTTTCATTTACCCCCATAATCCTTTGATATGCCCAATATCTTTTTAATTCATTTGTTCCTTCTTAAGTCATCAGAATTATTTTCCATTACTTGAGAGAAACAATCTTATTACTCCAGGGATCAAAGTAACTTGAGTTCTACATGGAATCATAGTTTAAAAGCTCAATCTTGCAATTAAAGTCTACTTTTAAATGAAGGTTCATCTTCTTCTAATTCTTCTGAAAGACATGAAAAGGCGATCTCATCCATGAGCCACATTCACCACACTGACTCATCCTTTTAACTCACCTCCTCTAGAGAAAGGCTCCATATTGCTTGAGCTTCTCTGAAATTTCACCCTTCCCCTTTCCATGCCTACACTGAGAACTCGGGAACTTCTTTTCCTCTTACCTTCAATTTCCCCCAGCTCTTGGTTATGGCAATCTTTGTAATTTGTCTGGCCAGGCCCTTACTTCTTCTATTTCACCTCCCAGATCTTTTTACCTCCTCTTATCTTCTCAGTTCTGCATCATCAATTCTGCAAAACTCTGAGAATTAAGCTTGCCAAGACAAAACTCTCCTTAAAGTGGAGGTGGCAAAATGATAGCCCCTAGCCATATCTAACTCCAGCTGTCATACAGGATGACTGTTTCCAGAACTTAATAGTGGATACTTTCACCTAAAAATTTAGATTTCTGGGTCTTTTTTAAAACACACCCATACACACCATCAAAAGGTATGTCAACATTGATACCCTCGTAGGGAGCATTATCTGGAGCTACCTCATTTGATTGGGTATCAGTCTAGTTCTTCATGATCTCTGCCCAGTGGTCTTCGTTCAAATTACCTGTTTAGCTTCTACAGGCATTATCATTTGCAATACTTGTTCTAGGAGTCACACTGACAAGGATTCAAAATGTGAAGTTAAAAAGCACAGCTTCACCTGGGTGCTGATGATTTACACCTGTAATCCTAGCTACTTAAGAGGCTGAACTCTGAGGCTCACAGATCAAAGTCTGCGTAGGAAGAAAAGTCAGTGAGACTTTTATCTCCAACTTTTTTGTATATGCCAGTACTGGGGCTTGAATCAAAACTTGGACACTGTCCCTTAGATTTTTCCCCTCAAGACTGGCATTCTAGCACTTGAGCCACAACTCTTCTTCCATCTTTTTTGTGGCTAATTGGAGATAAGAATAACAGAAATTTTGCTGCCTAGGCTGGCTTCAAACCTAGATCTTCAGATTCAGCTTTTTGAGTAGCTAGGATTCTGATGAGCTAGCCTGAGCTAATGGTGTCTGGCTCTTTATCTTGAATTAACCAGCAAAACTCCAGAAATAGAGATGTGGCCCCAATGATAGAGCAGCAACCTTCAGCAAAATTGCTAAGTGAGAGCATAAGACACCGAGTTCAAGCCCCTGTACCTTCCGTGTGTGTGTGTGTGTGCACATGCGTGTGTCTCCCCCCCCCACAAAGCACATCTTTACTGATTGAAGATAGTGTGAAAGGAGGGCACAAGAATAGAACACTTGAAAGCTGGGCACCCGTGGCTCATGCTTGTAATCCTAGCTACTCAAGAGGCTGAGGTCTGAGGATCAAGGTTCGGAGCCAGCCCAGGCAGGCAGGGTAGTCTTTGAGACTCTTATCTCAAATTAACCACCAGAAAACATGAAATGGAACAAGTTGTAGAACAATAGTTTTGAGCACAAAAACTCAGAGACAATGCCCAGGTCCAGAGTTCAAGCCCCAGGACCAGCACACACACACACACACACACACACGTGTGTGCAGGTGTGCGCTCACACACACACAAGAAAGTAGAACACTTGAACACTTGAAATTATAAACCCTATTTTCCACAAAAGACAAAAAGAGAGAATAATGGAAGCAGAAATGAACGAGAGAAAGGAAGACAGCTTCAGAAAGTAGAAAGTGAGGAGTCCACATGACCAGTGCGTTAAGGTGCCTCGCTGGGAAGAAGAATAAAAGTGCAGTGTTGGCACTCTTCTATGTGTTTAATTTTGGAGGTAAAAGTCATCTCTCCTTCTTCCTATTCTCTACCTGTGCAACCCAGTACTTATCTCATTGTGTGTGTGTGTGTGTGTGTGTGTGTGTGCGCACGCGCGCGCACGCGCGGGTGTGCATCCATGCACATGGGTCTTGGGACTTAAACTCAGGCCTGGACAATGCCCCTTAGGTTTTTTTTTGCTCAAGGCTAACACTGTACCATGTGAGCCACTGCACCATTTCTGGCGTTTTGGTGGTTAATTGGAGGTAAGGGTCTCACGGGCTTTCCTGCCAAACTGGCTTCAAACCTCTATCCTCAGATCTCAGCTGCCTCTGTAGCTAGGATTATAGGAATGAGCCACAGGTACCAGCTGCATTTTATCATTTTTGATCACTCAACCCTTCTGAGCTCCAGAGTCTATAGCATTTATGATTTAGAAGCATGATGCATTTGATTTCACATTAAATGTCTGATGAAGAAATCTTTGGAAATGAATCACAATCACAAGGTAAAATATTCCAAAAAGAATATTTAAAGCTGGGTGTGATAGTCCATGCCTATGAATCGAGTGCTCAAGGAGTTGCGCTAAGAGTTTGAAGCCAGCCTGGGCTACCTAGCATAACCCTGTCTTGAAAGTAACAAAAGGCAGGGCACCGGTGGCTCACACCTGTAATCCTAATTACTCAAGATCAAGAGTTGTAAGCATAGGGGTTCAAAGTCAGCCAGGGCTGGAAAGCCCATGAGACTCTCACTCCAGTTAACCAACATAAAGTTGGAAGTAGAGCTGTGGCTCAAGTCATAGAATGCCAGCCTTGAGCAAAAAAGCTATAGGACAGCACCTGGATCCTGAGTCCAAAGTCCCACCAGTGGCACCAGCACACACAAAAGAAACAAATAATAAAACAACAATACTAACAACCATAGTAACAGAAGAATTGTATCTTCCAAAGTCTGTTCTAATTTTTACAAACAGTAGTGACTTTTCCCTAAGTTATCAAGCTATTGGAATAAAATTTCTTATGCCAAACATTATTTTCTTATAAATGTATCATAGGTCCCCCCAAGGAGAAAACTTTTGAAGTTTTTATCTATATCTCTCTATGAAACAGAAAATTGCAACACTTTTTAGTTGTTATTGAAGCCCAGGGCTGGCCTTGAACTCATGATCCTCCTACTTCAGCCTCCCAAGTGCTAGAGTTACAAGTATAAGCCACCACTCCAGCAAAAGCAAATTATAGCCCAGGCTGACCTTAACTTCACCCTCACCAGCTTGTTGACTACTGGTGAGTGCCACCACAGCTGGCTCAACTTTAATATTTCATAATTGTGAATGGATACACAAGAACAAATTTCTATCTGGTAGGAAAGAAATCTATGGCAATGTTTAAGGGGGGGAAAGAATCCAATAAAACACTGGATTGCAACCATCTTAATGGCTCGTACCTCTGCAACAAACTTGGAGACCTGAGCATTTTTGGAATCTATCACATGTAGGATTTGGGGAAAAATCTTTGGGTGGAATATTTCTTAGAACTACAAACAGTTAAGAGTAGAGAGATAGCCAGGTGCTGATGACTCAAGCCTGTAATCCTAGCTACTCAGGTGACTGAAATCTGAAGATCACAGTTCAAAGCCAACCCAGGCAGGAAAGTCCATGAAACAATTATCTCCAATTAGTGACCCCCCCATATCAGAGATATGGCTCAAGGTGGTACAGTGCTAACCTTGAGCAAAAAAGCTCAAGTACAGCACCCAAGCCCTCAGTTCAAGGCCCGTGACTGACAAAGACAAAAAAAAGAGTGGAAAATGTTCTTCTGTCTCTCTACTGCATGCACTTAAAAGAGAGAATTTATATAATTCTCTTTCATATGTCTATATGTGGCAGATCTGAGTTTCTCTTCTTTTTTTCTTTTTTATAGCTTTGGGTTTCTTTACAGTTCTATTTTAGCTTCCATTTCTTGTCAGCTCTCTTGGCACTTTCTTCTTCTTTTAGTGTTTCCTTATTCCATGTATGGTAACCACAGACAACAGAATATTTTACAAACTGATGTCTTAAAGTACAACAGTGTAATTTCTTTGGAGAATAATTAGGAATAAGTGGTCAGTATCTCTCCTAGAAAAAGTCCTGCATATATACCCAACAAGATATTTACAAAAATGTATTTGTGGCTTCTATTAATAGCTGAATGGATAAATTGTGGTCTATTCACAACAGACCAGAGTGACCATATGATAATGAAAAGGAAATGAAAACACTCCCATCCTTTTTATATCCCCTGTTTCAGTCTCCCAGCATGTAATCTGTTTTATCCATCTCTACTGTACTACTTGATCTTGGCAGCCATCATTTCTTTAAAAAAATAGATCATCATCAATAACAATCAATCATCAATAAAGCATCAAAATCAATAAAACTATGGCCTTCTCCTTGGCCTCTCACTTCCATACTTTTGCTTTCTCCATTCCATCCTCTACACAACTGGAAAAACTCACTTTCTTAACTGGATATTGGGTCCTATCACTCAAGTGCTTAAGATACTTTGATAGTTTGCAGTATGCAGACTAACTCCAAAGTCCTTACCTAGACCTATAAGGCCCTAAATAATCTAACTGCCATTCAAATCTCTAGCACATCACCTAGCATTTTTCCTTACTACATTTATTTATGGAGGGTTTTTTTCCTTTAAATTTCCACAGTTTGCTAAGCTCTTCTTATGACAAGCTTTTCCTATCTTTTCCATCTATTGTTCCTCCAGTTTGTACTTAGGCTTTGTTCACCTTTTCAACTTAAACATGCCTTCCTCAAGGTTACCTTTTCCACATTCAGGTAGTTTTATGTATTTATACTATTATTATTATTATTTGCCAGTCCTGAGGCTTGACCTCAGGGCTTGAGCTCTGTCTCTGACCCTCTTGGTGCTCAAGACTAGCACTCTACCACTTGAACCACGGCACCATTTGCAGGGTTTTCTGTTTATATGGTACTGAGGAATCAAACCTAGAGCTTCATGAATGCTAGGCAATCACTCAACCACTAAGCCACATTCCCAGCACTTACATTACTATTTTTGTGCTGATCCTGGGGCTGGTATTCATAGCCTGGACACTGTCCGTTAACTGTTTTGCTCAAGGCTAACACTTGAACCAGCTCCACTTCTGGCTTTTTGATGATTAACTGGACATAAGAGTCTCGAACAGGGCTGGGAACGTGGCTTAGTGGTAAAGTACTTGCCTTGCATGCATGAAGCCCTGGGTTCAAATCCTCAGTACCATATAAACAGAAAAAGCTGGAAGTAGTGCTGTGGCTCAAGTGGTAGAGCACTAGCCTTGAGCAAAAGAAGCTCAAGAGACTGCTCAGGGCTTGAGTTCAAGCCCCAGGACTGACACACACACACACACACACAAAAGAATCTCACAGTCTTTCTGGACCAGGCTGACTTCGAACTGTGATCCTCAGATCTCAGCCTCTGGAGTAACTAGGATTGCAGGCAGGAGCCAGCAGTGCCTGACTATTTGTGTTACTTTAAAAGCTTGGTTTATAATGAATTATTTAACAAAATGAATATTAGGAAGCTGACACATGGGAGGGAGGGAGATCAATGAAAGGGGGCACACAAATGGAGAAAAGGTGAATAAATGCAGTCATTATATCCAATGTACATTATGACAAAATTGAGCTACATAACTGGAGAGTAGGGATGGGATAGAGAAAGATGAAGAAGAATTGAAGGAGTGACATTCATAACCTGACTTCTAGAATTGAAACCCCTTTGTACAACTACTTAATAAAATATTTTTAAAGTTTAGTTTATTGCATTTCTGGGGATCAAATCCAGGGCCTTGTACATGGTAACCACCCCTGAGCTACCCCTATTATCCACCTTCCTCATACCTTGAATTATTAATTTCTTCAAGACTCTTGTCTGTAATTCTAGCTACTCAACTGGCTGAGATCTGAGTGTAGTAGTTTGAAGCCAGCGTGGGCAGAAAAGTCTGTGAGGCTTATCTCCAGTTAAGCATCTAACAGACAGAAAGAAGCAGAGGTATGGCTCTAGGTAGCTGTAGTGCCAGCCTGGAGCTAAGTAGCATTGTCCAGGCTCTGAGTTCAAGCCTCAGTATGGGCACCAAAACTAAACAAAGAGTACTTCTGACAATTTATAGCTATAATGTATTGTTTTACTTATTTTTTAAGGCTGCTTTGCTATGTGAACCATGTGCTCTTTACTGCTGTAGCCCCTTCATCTAGAATAACTCCTAGAATGTTCTTGCAACTCTGCAAATAGCTGTTGAGTGAAATCACTTAGAAAGCCACTTGAATATTTTTCCTTTATCCAATTGTTAGAAAGAAACAGTTCTTGGCAGTATCGGAACTATTCCAGTTATAATTAACAGAAACCCACTAAATCTGAAACCAGAGTTTGTAGACTCCATGATCTAACTCTAGGGATCACACAGGTCTGACCATTTGCTTCTATATGCCCAACAAAGAGACATGGGAGGAAGGGGCGGGGGGACGGGAGGGCAAGATTGGTAAGGGGAAACAAAAGAGGAAGCAACAATGCTTGATAAGAAATGTACTCATTACCTTGCTCATATAATTGTAACCCCTCTGTACGGTATTTTCACAACAACAAAACTACTACTAATAATAATAAAAGAGACATGGCGAAGGGCAGAGAAAGGAGATTTGTTACATGACATCCAAGGGATACTACTCTTTAGTACATCTTTCAGTCTTCAGCATCTTTAAGGGTATAGATATTAGCTTTAGGTTAAATTGGGAGCAGGTAGTGAGACAGGTAGGCTTGGTTAAAATGTTTCCAGGTGATAGGCAAAGCCTAGTTGACTCTTATCTCAGTTGTTGTCTCTGAAAGAAGTAATCTTCCTCACCTGAACCAGTTAGGCAGGGTTGCCTAGCAGTTGGTCTGTCTTAAGCTTCAGACAGTCCTCTTTGAAGCAATTTCACCTTCTGCTACAAGATAAGATATATTATCTGCCTGAAGGGCAGTTTACCTTTGGTTACAAGACAGTTATTGGTGTAAATCCTGTTTGTCTGGAGCCCAAAGTGACTAGTGAAGAGAATGGCTCAGATCAAAGGGCACAGATGCAAAGTGGGTGTCTGGAATGCCTAATCTTTACCCTGCTTTTAGTTCATTCACAGGTCCACCAAAAAGTAGCTTTTAAGTTTCCTCTTCCAATTCCCTATTTGTAGTAGAAGGTTTCCTGGATCTTAAGAGAATTAGGTTTTACATGATATACCAGAAGGGATAAATAACAGTAAAACAACTTGGTCTTCAAGCCTAAAAGTAGAAGCACCATTATAGAGCAGAATAAAGAGGGAGTAAAAGTCAAAGGGATACAGATTAAGTAAATTGCATAGGAGTTCCTCTTTTAAATAACTTCATGAGCATAAACTATTCAAAAGATAATGTTTGGGGCCAGTAGAAATAACCTTCTTTGACCCTACTAATGTAGAAGGCCTTGGTCAATATATGAGTTTGTCTTCCTTAGGAGATGCTTACCAGTGAATCCTGTTCTTCCTGGAGCCCAAGGTGATATCAAAGTTACTACCCAAGTGGATGGCTCAGATCAGATATTACAGGTGCAAAGTGTATGGAGGGGAGAGGAAGGAGGTTAGTGCCTGGCTTTTCCCAGCTTTTAGTTAATTCACCAGCCCCAAAAAAGCAACTTTGAAATTGCCTCTAGCAAACCTAAACAGAAAAGAAAGACTACTATGAAAATACTTAGGTCTCCTGATTAGCTAAAGGGAAAAAGTATTGGTCAGGCGTAGGAAACCATTCAAATCTAGAATTAGAGTAAGGCAAGAAACTCAGGGCTTTTATCTCACTTGTAAGTTTCTCAGATTCTGGCAGAAGACACAAGATTCTTATGGTAGAAACAAAAGGACTATATATCATTTGTAGCAATATTAGTAACAATGCTATCAGTGTTTGTTCTGGTTCTAAGTTTCAGTTCCCACAGAATTACATGCAGAATCAGGTGAGGGTGGTATGCCCATTGTGTTTCAAGTGAAAACCCATGATCTTAGGAAGCCCAGATCTTCTATAATATATATGAGTGTACCTGACCTTCACCCTGGAGGGAAGGCCTTTTTTTTTCTTTTGCTGATCTTGCTGATCTTGCACTCAAGGTCTTGGTGCTGTCCCTGAGCCTCTTTCTGCTCTAGACTAGTATTCTACTTGAGCCACAATGCCACTTCTGGCTTTTTCTGCGTAGTTTATTGGAGATAAAGAATCTCACAGACTTTCCTTCCCAGCCTGGCTTCAAAACATGATCCTCAGATCTCAAAGCCTCCTGAATAACTGGATTACAAGCAGGAGCCACTGGAACTTGGCTAAGGGAAGATCTTTTTTTTTTTTTCTTTTTCCAGTCCTGGGGCTTGAACTCAGGGTCTGGGCACTGTCCCTGAGCTTCTTTTTGCTCAAGGATAGCACTCTATCACTTGAGCCACAGCACCACTTCCAGCCTTTTCTGTTGATGTGGTACTGAGGATTTGAACCCAGGGCTACATGCATGCTTGGCAAGCACTCTACCACTAAGCTATGTTCCCAGACCCAGGAAGACTTTTTTTTTGTCAGACATGGGTCTTGAACTCTGGGCCTGGGCACTGTCCCTCAGCTCTTCAGCTTAAGGCTAGTGCTCTACCACTTGAGCCACAGAGCCACTTCCGGTTTTCTGGTGGTTTATCAGAGATAAGAGTTTCATGGACTTTCCTGCCCTGGCTGGTTTTGAATCACAATCCTCAGATCTCAGCTTCCTGAGTAGCTAGAATTACAGGCCTGAGCTATAGTCTGAAGCCCTGGAAGACCTTTTTATCTTCATTTTGAAAATAAACAAACCTGTTCTTTGCGGAAGATATCTCTATTTTAAGGCTGTTTACCTTATAGACATCCCTTAAAAAGTAAACCAGTACCTTGCTCACAAATGCAAAAAAAAGCTCCAAGGCTAAGCAAATAGCCCCCAGAAAACAGAAGGGTAGGAAGAGGAGGAGCAGAGGAGCTAAGTAGACAAAAACTGTGAACATTTACCACAAGCACATCTTAGGAGCTGTGGTACTTTCTAGAGTGGTTAAGGAAATAAGGTCAGTATTTTTGTACAACTGAATTCAGGGAATATTTATCAATCTGTGTTATATAACATCTTCACTATTAGAGCTGCTTCTCTTGATAAAAATACTGATATCTCTATCTAAAAGGGAATGTTGAAAACAGCATTAACACGTTTTCATAACACCCAGTATGGGAGTCCAGATAGATGAGAACATTGGTATGTTGAAATTAAAAGGGCCAGCCTCAGACAATAGACCCAGGAAGAAAACACACACACACACACACACACACAGACAATAGACCCAGGAAGAACACACACACACACACACACACACACACACACACACACACACACACACACACACACACACACACACACACTGGGCAAACTCAATTGTACTTCTCTTTGGTCCTGTCTCCAGATTAAAGAGTTTCTGCTAGTTTCTTTCACAGTTTTTCTTTTACTTTCAAATAAACTTTCTCTTTTCAAGTTTTTCTGCTGTTCCTGGCTTTGTTTCCATCTTGATCAATTGCACAAAGACCCACTCACTAGTGTATCAACACAAAATAGTAGCAAGCTCCCCTACCATTATGTCCTTTTAGATTAAGTTACAAGGATAGGGAAACACAGGTGCTAACAGCATCTGCCTTCTCCTTTGAGATGGTAAGGAGCTGCATCTTTTCACTCCTAGATGGAGACCAAAAATTCAGCCTGGCTCAGGGGACTCATAGCTACAGCAAGACTGAGATTTGAGGAACAAGGTTTGAAGTCCATGGGATTCTGTCTCCTATTCATCACCAAGCTGGAAGTGTGGCTCAACTGATAGAGTTCCAGCTGTGAATGACAGCTCAGTGAGAGTTCAAGGCCCTGAGTTCAAGCCCTGGTGCCAGAACAAGCAAACAGAAAGAGGAAAAAAAAATGGAAAGGTATGTCTAGAGAAGGGAAGTCCTAATGAGGCAGGATCTATTAGGAAAAACAAGGCACGGTAAATGGCTGCCAGGAATTCAAAACCTCACCTTTAAACAAATACAGAAGACTGATCTTCACTCATCAACTTCCCTTAAGATAAAGGGACCAAAGTCATTTTAGGGGAAAAAGAGGCAGGATAGACTATGGTAAACGAGGCCTGAGGAAGCCAACTCAGAAATAAGGGATTTAGAGACATAGAAGCAGAATCTTTGCTTCTAAGACAATAGGTTGCCTTCCTTATCTCAAGTATAATCACCTGTTCTATGGCAGGATGCTTTCTTACCTGGAAGGAATACCCAAAACATCCAGGAACTCAGAAAGTGTGATACCAGGAGTGATTAGAGCAAAGATAACTTTGAAGTCAGACCCCCTGCCTTTATCATATAAACATCCTCCTGATGTCAAAGAACTCTGTGTCTCTCCCTTTGAGAGCACCCTCCTTCTGTTACAATGTTCCTCTGCCCTTCTGCTTGTCTGTCTGTCTGTTTGCTTACTTACTCAGTAAAGCTCTGACAAGTTTTCTTGTTATGACTTGTCCAGAAATTCATTCTGCCATCCAAGTCAAGGACCCTGGAAGTCCTTACTTTTAGAGGGAAATTTCACAAACTCTCACCTGAATCCAGTGACACCTGTTGTCCTTGTGTTTAAATCAGTAAACTGCAACTGATTCTAGCCACTCAGAAGACACAAACACATGTATTCTCCCAACTCAGCAAGAATAAAGATAAGAGCTACTATTTGGAGTTTTACTCCCATTTCCTGCATGGGGAGTAGAAAATGTTTCATTTTCCTGCTATCTGTTTACCTACTTGTCTACCTATCTATTTATTTATGCCAGTACTGGGGCTTGAACTCGGAGCTAGATGCTCTTAGCTTTTTGCTCAAGGCTGACACTCTATCATATGAGCCACAATTCTACTTCTAGCTTTTTGGTGGTTAATAGGTGATAAGAGACTCATGGACTTTTTTATTTTTGCCTGGAATTGTTTCAAACTGTGATCCTCAGATTTCAGTCTCCTGAATAGCTAGAATTACAGGCCTGTGCTACAGAACCCAGCTACCTTATCCTCTTATACTAAAATAAGTCCTTGCTAAAACTTGTACCTTGTGAGACTCTCCTTGTTGTGAAACCTCTAGAAATGCTTTTTCACTTGTGCGTTTCAAGTACCTGTGATTTTGCCAGAAGCTTCTGGCAAAATCACAGGTACTTGAGTGTGTGAAAAACAATTAAAATGGGCTATAAAAACAATTTAAATCTAATTCGTAACAATGATAAATCTGAAATTCTTGGGTAAAATAGCTTCTCATTTTAAAATTTACTTTTGGCTGCACTGGGATTTGAACTCAGGGCCTCAAGCTTGCTAACCTTGCCTGCTCAACTGGCATTCTGTCATTTGAACTATGCCTCCAGTCCCAGTTCCTCATTTCTATTTTCAATTTCTGTTTTTCTTTTCTTTTTTTTTTTCTTTTTGTCAGTCATGGAGCCTCTGAATCCTGGGCCCAGGCGCTGTCCCTCAGCTCTTCAGCTCAAGGCTAGTGCTCTACCACTTGAGTCACAGTGCCATTTCTAGCCTTTCCTGCTTATGTGGTACTGAGGAATCGAACCCAGGGCCTCATGCATGCAAGGCAAGCATTTTACCACTGAGCCACCTTCCCAGCCCTGCAATTTCTGTTTTTCAAAGAGTATGTATGGCAAAGGGGCAAGTAGGATATTCTGTGATGTTTTCTTGCCTATGAGAATTTGAAGAATGCTGATTCTATATAAATAAAAGCAAAACTTAGAATACTGCTCACCACTTTTTAAAAATTCCAAAGGACTACTAAGGAGATTAAACATACTTGCAATTCCTCCATAACCATTTTAGATATTTTAATTATATTTGCACATGAATTTGAAATTCCGGCTAAAGCAGAATTCTTTGGATGTTGAAGTCATAGGTTTTTTTGTTTGTTTGTTTTTTGTTTTTGCCAGTCCTGGAGCTTGAACTTGGGGCCTGAGCACTGTCCCTGAGCTTCTTTTGCTCAAGGCTAGCACTCTACCATGGGAGCCATAGTGCCACTTCCAGCTTTTTCTGTTTATGTGGTACTGAGGAACTGAACCCAGGGCTTCATGCATGCTTGGCAAACACTATCACTAAGCCATATACCCAGCCCACTGACATCATAGTCTTAAGAGATAAACAAGGAATGGAGGCTTATTGTTATCAGAGTAAATGTACTGTCTAACTTCTCTCTGACTTAGTGTTGTAGCACAGTATTTTGTAAATAAATCAGCAGTTTCTTTTTTGCTTTGTTTTTGTGCCAATACTGGGGCTTGAATTCAAGGCCTGAGCACTGTCCCTTACCTTTTTCACTCAAGGCCGGTGCTCTATCACTTGAACTTCAGCAGCACTTCCAGCTTTTGTGGAGGTCAATTGAAGATAAGAGTCTCAAAGACTTCCCTGCCTGGACTGGCTTTGAACCTCAATATTCAGATCTCAGTCTCCTGAGTGTCTATCATTACAGGCATGAGTCATAGGTGTCAGGAGATACATTCTTTATTATTTTTTCAATTATACTCTTGGTTATACTGCTTGTCTTAAATAGGAAAACCACAAAAATTAATATTGGGCTTGAACCAGTTTAATGTGCTAAAATGCCTGACCAATTAAGAAAATCTAGTATTTTATATCTCAACCAGGACTTTATAGATTTCAATGATAATGTATGTAGAAGACTCCATGCCTCTAACTCAGCATAAACACTTTATGAATTTCTGTTTTTGAAATTGAAGAAAGATCATTTCTATTTTTTCTCATTTTACTCTGAGAAAACAAACCATATTCAGCAGTAGAGCTAATCTATAGTACTGAATATAAATAGAACAAATTGCACACTTTTTCATGTGAGGAAAATAAGTCCTATCAACAAATCTTCATTTGGAACTACACACAAGATGCTAATTAACAAGAAAGGGAAAACAACTTCACAACTTCTTATTCTTTACTATGCTCATTCAGAGTAAGACATACCGTTAGTGACATGCTTAATACAATTTAACTATTTAGTTATCTCCATTTTAGCACAGTGTTGTTTAAGGCACAGAACTGCACATTATTGGTGCACAATGAAATAAGTATAGAAATTGGGATTGAGCATTTAGAAACAATATGACAGTGCACCTTTTTGTCTGTTGAATCTAACAGCAAAACACTTAGTTCCATTTTATATATATATATATATATATATATATTGTGTTTGTGTGTGTGTGTGTGTGTGTGTGTGTGTGTGTGTATGCATGCATGCACACACTGGGGCCTGAACTCAGAACTTCACAGTCTTGTTTAGCTTTTTCGTTCAAGACTGGTGTTCTACTACTTGAGCTACGTCTCCACCTATATATTTTAGCTGGTTAATTGGAGATAACAGTCTCTTGTATTTATCTGTCCATGCTGGCTTTAAACTGTAATCTTCAGATCTCAGCTTCTTCAGTAGCTAGGATTATGGGTATGAACCACCAGTGCCTGGCCTACTTTGTATGTCATTTTAAAGTTTTCCTATAAAGCCATCCTTTAGAATTTGCTATTGTTCTTAAGTGGTTACTGAACATACAGAAATATGGAAGAATTATAGGTTGTTTATTAGATAGCATTTATTGAGAAACATATTTGATGTTCCTAATAATTCTAATATGCTAACCATTGCCACTCTTCCCATATTCCTTTGAATATTATAGATTTTATTAGCTTTTGAGTCTCTGTTTGTGGTACCATAGGCTACTAATATTAGTCTAATAATATTTGATCCTAATATTGTGTTACTCAAGAACCTGGGCTTGGAACATGGAGTGACTGAGTGATTAGGTCATAGTGCACATATGAGCTAAAATGTTAGCTTGTTATAACACCATACCAAAAGCCATAAGGAAACACAGAATAATGACTAAGCAGAGAGTTTAAGTAAAATAATAGGGAATGGAGCAAACTGCAACATGAAAGAAGCTCTACTTCTCTCTAGAAGGATTCTACCAAAATATAAGTCTGGTCATATTATTTGTAAACTTAGAATGTTGCATTGTCTTCTCATCACATGGAGAGGGAAAAACATCTGTTCAACCACTGTATCCAATCTTCTCTAGTTAAACTTCATCTCTCCCAAGCCCTCTCCCTTCTCCCTGAGCTAGCCACAATGACCTGGTTTTCCCCTGAAAGTGGACCTATAATTAGCTCAATGTCTGTTTGTTATGACCTTCTGCTCTCCTGCATAGCTTACACCCTCACTTCCATAAATCTCTGCTCAAAAGAGGCTGAGGCATACCACTCCTGGGCATCTACCCAGAACATCACAAGCCAGGATACCATAAAGACACTTGCATGCCTATGTTCATTGCTGCACTATTCATAACAGCCAAGTTGTGGGAACAGCCCAGATGCCCTAAAATAGATGAGTGGATCCCAAAAATGTGGTACCTATACACAGTGGAATTTTACACAGCCATTAGAAAGAATAGTATTATGACATTTGCAGGGAAATGGAATGACCTAGAACAAATCATGTTAAGTGAGGTAAACCAAGCTCAGTGAAACAAACAGCACATGTTTTCTATCATAAGCAGAAGCTAGGTCTAAAATACACTGGGACATAATAAATTATACAGGTCTCTTAGGCATTTACACAAATACCTAGAGAGCAAAGGAAGATTCTCTTAGTAGAGGAACAGAAAGGCATAATGCCTATGGTCATATGATCATACAAAACAATATTTATCAAAATTAACCCCAGGAAATGAAAACAAGAGAGTTTTTTCTTTGTTGCTGTTTTTGCTTTCTTTTTGTCTTGTTTGTTCATTTATCTTTGGGAGGGCTAGGGGAGGCATAGAAATGGAGGGGAAGGGTGAATAAATGCAGCAGAAAGTACTATGTTGAAAATGAACTATACACCTTATGTGTGGAAATGGGAGGGGGAAAAACTAGAAGAAAGTGAATGAAGGAGTGACATTGTTCCAAAAGAAATGTGTTATTTACCTGACTTATGTAACTGTAACCCCTCTGTACAGTACCTTTATAATAATTTTAAAAATTAAAGAGGCTGAAATGTATAGCTCAGTGGTAGAGTACCTGCTTCGCACATAAGAAGTCCCGGAATCAGTCCCCAGCCCTGCACCATTCCTCAAGTGGAGAGGCCTATCCTGAGCACTCCATCTATGTACTAATGAATTTTCTACCCCTTCCCACCACCCCCAATTCTTCCCCATAGTGCCATTTCTGTGCCCTTTATTTGATCTCCTCCTTCCTTATTTGATTACTACTTCAGTGGAATTTATTCTACTTTATTCTTCTATTGCTTCTTCTTTTTAGGGTCATAGGCATACATGCATATAGTTTTAGGTCCCTTTTTGGTTCTTGTGCTACAGGTAGCACACTATAAACACTATTTTGAACTAGTTATCTTTGAGATATGGGTCTTTCTTTCCTTTTTATTGAAGTATAGTCTTTCACCTTGTGAGTATACCATCATTTGTTCAAGTAGTCGTCCCACCATGATAACATCTGAGTTGCTCTTAGTCTTTTGCCACTAAAATAATGATGTAATAAATAGCCATGGATATAGGGGCTTCCCTGTTTTTGACAGTTTGTCAGAGTATTACAAGTAATATTTGTAGACAACTAACTCCATTTTATAAATTAAGATAACCTGAGAAGTTTTCTGTTCTTTATAACCAAGGAAGTCATGATTGTGAGAACTCCTTTCTATGTAGCAGGTAAATTTCTATTCTAGAGAGAAGAATTTATATCTATCCCTCTAATATCTTTCATACTTCCCCCAAAAAGCTTGCAATTTTTCTTCTTTATATAATTTCCATGGCAGTTTCACATTGCTTTGTTTATAGCTAGTCACCTGCTTATGTCTCATCTCCTGACAATAAATTGCTGCTGACGCACATTCCTCTTTTCTTTGTCATCTTTGATACTGTACATAGCTTGGATTACCAAATGAAGACACACAACAAGTTTAGCCAGCACATGACAATGCTCCCCTAAATTCATCCATAACTTAATGTCTCAAATAATACCTGACAATAAATCCCAGGTGCCCTAAAGAATTGGATGAAGGGCTGGGAAGGTGGCTCAGTGGTAGAGTGCTTGCCTTGCATGCATGAGGCCCTGGGTTCGATTCCTCAGCACCACATAAGCAGGAAAAAAAAGCCGGAAGTGGCGCTGTGGCTCAAGTGGTAGAGGGCTAGCCTTGAGCTGAAGAGCTGAGGGACAGCGCCCAGGCCCAGAGTTCAGGCCCCACAACTGGACCCCCCAAAAAAAATTTAAAATAAAAAAGAATTGGATGCAAAAAGAAAAGAAAAGAAGCCAAGTGATGGCGGCTCACACCTTTCATCCTAGCTAGTCAGAAGGCTGAGATCTGAGGATTGTGGTTCAAAGCCAGTCCATGTAGGAAAGTCCTTGAGACTCATCGCCAGAAAACTAGAAAACCAGAAAACCAGAAGTGAAGCTGTGGCTCAAAGTGTAGAGTGCTAGGCTTGAGCAAAAGAACTCAGAGACAGCACCCAGGCCTTCAGTTTAAACTTCATAACTGACAAGAAGGAGAGAAAGAAAGAAAGAAAGAGAGAAAGAGAGAGAGAGACCAAAAGAGAGAAAGAAAGAGAAAGACAGAGAAAGAATGAAAGAAAAGAAAGGAAGGAACGAAGAAAGAAAGAAAGAAAAAACTCATAAGAAACTAAGGAAAAAAAGAAATGATGTTCATTATTTGTTTGACAGTTGATGGAAGCTGGATCCTGGCTGGTGGTCCTTCAAAGGGACAATAAATGTTCTGGTCTGAATTTAAGTTTCCAGAGATAAGCCCCTTGCTATAGCTATGTGGAAGACCTAGCAACTACATTATTATGCCCAGGGAATAGCTCAATTTCCATATGGAGGATATGACCTCTGATGGGCCTAATTGCTGTCCCTGAGCTTCTCAGCTCAAGGCGAGTGCTCTACCACTTGAGCTACAGCATCACTTCTGGTTTCCTCGTGGCTAATAAGAGATAAAAGTCTCACAGACTTTCCTTCCAGGGCTGGCTGTGAACCATGATACTCATATCTCAGCTTTCTGAGTAGTTAGAATTACAGGTATGAGCCATCACTGCCTGGCTCTGATGATCTTTTGACTAAGTGGAGGAAATGCTGTTGTTATGTGTTCATATGCTCTTCTAGGCCCTGACAGCCTACATCAACTCTTGAAGGAACCTTGTACAATAATATGAAATGACTCTGAATGCACCAGAAGTGAAGAAATAGAAACGCATGTGTCTGTTTTTGTTTTTAATCCTGTCTGTGGGAGAGGTTGAGGAAAATCATTGCCTTTTTGCAGTATGTGAAAGCAATACACACTTCCCAATTAGAGTATACAGACCTTCTTCTTGCCAGGATTATCACATTTACCACCGTGATTTGTCTGCCACCAATGCACAGTGGTATTTTGGTGGTTTGTTCAAGAGCTGTCTATAGATAATCTCACATCAAAAGTTGGATCTAATATGCAAGGACTCAGAGGATGCTTAAGCAGAACTGCTGATAGCTACTTCTGACTCTGGGCTGACTAAACACCTGATACTTCCTGATCAACTGATCTTGGCTGCAAAAAACAGGCAGTAGCAAAAGTCCAGTAACTTGGGGATATTGTGATGAGAGAGTGAGGAAACAAGTCTTGTAGCAATGCTGGTAGACAAATACGCCAGCAAACAGAGCAGATATGTCGGGATTGCAGGCCATCACTCTGAGTGCTTCATCTAAGGTAAACCATACTCACTGATAACACGGGAACCACCTGTGCCAGTCCCTACTTTACATCTTACCCTCATTTCTCCAGAGGAGTGTGCAGATGTGAGACGAAGGATCTAGTTTCCAGGAACTAGAGGGAGATAGAATCTGTTTACACATTGGTAGACTCATACATTAAGGAGCTTTGTAGATTGGGCCCTAGTCCAGCTGATCAGATTACCAATTTATTCCAAATGCTAGAAACAACCCTTGTAGGCAACAGCTTCCCAACCCTTTCAACGCAACTGTTCTCACATACTATGCTACAGAGGGCACGGAAAGACAAACTACTTACACCACCTGATTTTGGCATTTACCAAGAGTTAGTGTCTAATCTAATCTAGTACTGGACATGGTGCTTCTTTCCTCACATTTCCTTGACAATATTCTTTGGCCTCTGTGTGTGTGTGTGTGTGTGTGTGTGTGTGTGTGTACCAGTCTTGCGGTTTGAACTCAGGACCTAAGCTCTGGTGCTTCTTTCCTCATATTTCCTTGACAATATTCTTTGGCCTCTGTGTGTGTGTGTGTGTGTGTGTGACAATATATTCTTTGGCCTCTGTGTGTGTGTGTGTGTGACAATATATTCTTTGGCCTCTGTGTGTGTGTGTGTGTGTGTGTGTGTGTGTGTGTATCAGTCTTGCGGTTTGAACTCAGGGCCTAGGCTCTGCCCCTGAGCTTTTTTTGCTCAAGGCTAGGCCTCTACCACTTGATCCATAGCTTTCCTTCTGGCTTTCTGGTGGTTAACTGGAGATAGTCTTTCCTGCACAGACTTTCCTGCATTGGCTGACTTCCAACCATGATCCTCAGGTCTTAGACTCCTGAGTAGCTAGGATTACAGGGGCTATCCACCACTGCCCAGTCTATCCTTTGGCTTTGATGTCTGTTTGTAGTCTTTCTTATTTCAGGACCTCTTTAGTTTTCATTGTCTGGTCTATAGGTCAAGGATTCTTGGCAATAAATTCTGACTCTTAAATGTTCTTGCTTTGTTGTTATGGTTCTACTGCCCTCGTTTTTTTCTACTAACTGCTATCCCATAAAACCCATCCACACCAGGCTCTTTAGCCTTTCTAATAAGCCTAGATGTCAAAAACTTCATGTCAGAAAATGTGTTTTCAAAACAGATGGAACTTCTGACCTTTCTTGTGTCTTTTAAGTACTTGGAGTGCTGCTTAAGTAAATGGCCTTCTAAAAGGGCTTGAGCAAGAGACTTTCTGACTTGAAGATTTGGATTATTCCTTAAAAGTTTTCTTCCATCTTTATTAGTTCTCTTAAAACATCACTCAGAAGTGACTCATACTACATTTTTCCAACTTCAGTATCTTACTAAAATAAGATTGTTATTTAATAACCCTATCTTCTCATCTGCTATTGCAAAAGTGGGGGAGTATAAGTTATTGTTTCTTTTTGAGCTAAGATGGCAGCTTCCTAAAGGTTCAAGAACCTGTTTATTTGTGCTCAGATCATAGACTTTCTACCCTTATGTAGGGTAGTATGTATAACAGAGGACCACCTTAAGGAAGTGATATCTGCCCTCCTGGTCAGCTTTGAGGCAGATCTGATTCATGGTAACTGCAAAAATTATAGATCTGAATTTTGGACTTCCTTCTTTTTTTGTTCTTCAGATTTCAAGTCAGAATTTCTTATATAAATTAACCATTAACTGCTCTGGGATTCTTTTCTAAGAATACACTGTCCTAAAACAATGAACAGGAAGGCCCTTTGATAGATACAAGGGAGGCCTACTTGGGGGAAGGATGCTGGTGAGGAGTAGATGAGGAGGAGGAGGAGGAAATGGCTAACAAATGTATGTCCATGGAGATAAAAAAAAAAAGTGGGTGTGCTGGATAGGAAAGCCTGTGACAAAGAACTGGAGTGGTTTAAAAGCAAGAGGATAAATTTCTGGAAGTGTGTAGTAGTTTCTAGACTACTCATGTGCTCATTCGCAATACATATAGACATATAGGATTTGAGGACGGCTAAAATGCCTTTGAGCCATTGAGTAATAGTTTTTCACTTAAATACTTTTAGTGCCTTGTAATTTTTTCCATACTGTCAGGAGTTTCACTGAGAGCTCATGTGCAAGTGGGAACAAGTTATGGAAAGGGCCACACCTGCCTAGAAAAGAAACAATTCCTTCATCCAGCAACAAAGCAAGCTTATCATACAAGAGAACACCTGCAAAGCTAGTAATCAGTGTGATACATACACCTACTGACTCTACTCCTTGTTTTTATTTCAGAATCGCTTCAAGAGTGGCTTTTAAAACATGTGCTCACATTTCTGAGACACCAGAGAAGTGTTGTAATTAACCTGAAAGAGGAAGGCTTTGGATAGAAAAAGACATTTTTGTCTCCATACTTCTCAGTAAGACTATCCTCAGCAACTCTTCAGGCTGTTGGCAATCAGGAGGTGGAGCATGACCTAGTTTTAAGAATGATATATGCAGGATGGCATGTTGCTCTTTTGGAAGAGGAAAATATAATGCTAAAAACCAACCATCCAAAATACTTAGGAATTTTCACTTTAATGATTTAAGACATAACACATTTATCTGAAGTGCTATTTTAGGAGTTCATTTGACAAGCATTTATTAGGCTTCTAAGCAGAGTAGTGACCTGAAGTGACTTACCTGAAGGGTCTCCTGGTTGTTGTATACCATAGGAGTTAAGTGGCAGAATAGAAGAACTCATTAAAAGAATACTACAGTCATCCATATAAGAGAAAATGGCAACTTGAACTAGAGGTCATGTATAGGTGCTGGAAATTATTCAGATACTTTAAATGTAGAGCCAGCATGACCAAACCAGATTTGGTAGACAAAGGAAAGTAACAAATATGGATTATCACCAAGATATTTTGCCTAAGCATTTCACAGAAAAGAATGGAATGGTATACTTCAGTACAAGCAGATATTGGCATGTGCTTATATAGTATGTATATGTCTAAATGAGTTACAAGTTCAGTTTCAGACTTAAGAAGGCTCTTAGACATCAAATGTCTGGAGCAGTGCCTGCCATATATCAGACAAAAATTAACTGAGTAAAAAATGAAGATTTAGAGTAAAGCAATTAGATAAAAAGACAATTATATCTACTTTTATGTTTAATCATATATTTACATTCATGATATTAGAATTCTTCACTTTTTAGTACTGGATATTGGATTTGGTACTGATATCGGAGGTCAACCAAAACCAAAACAAAACAAAACCACATTCTGGGAAAATATAAGGACCTGAAATTAAAGGAATAGAAGTCAAGGTCAAGCACCACAGTTATATTATAGCTTGAACCCAGCATCGGGCTTTCTGATCCTTAATTGTTCCACATTACTGAACAAGACTCCTTGTACTCCTTGCCTCACGTTAACATTAGTGTTAACTTCATAATGTTGATTGAACTTTTTTTCCCTTCAGAATATATATTTTTGGGGTTTTCCTTGAGAAACTGGCCAGTCAAAATCTGTGTCACAAACCATTAGTTCAAGTGAAAACTGCCACATGTGAAGCTGTCACGATATTCTTCTCATCATGACATGTCTCTCTGGAACAAGTTCAGATACGTTAGAAACAAATGATATTTGTACATCATATAGATGATACATGGATTAGTTCACAATTACTGTTAGTCAATGAAGGCATCTTTTGTTTAAGTCAGGAAAATCCTTATAGTTAGTAAATTTTTAACATACTCAGTATGTTTCTTTTTCTGGTTATGAATAAACATATTTCTGGTCCTTGACTTTTCAGAACTTACATTCTAATTAATGTGTGTGCGTGTGTGCATGCGTGTGTGCATGTTTTCATGGGCTTGAACTCAGTTTTCACAGTTTTGTTCAAGGCTAGCACTCTGAGTTTGAGCCACAGATCCACTTTCTGGTGGTTAATTGGAGATAAGAGTCTCATGGACTATCCTGCTTGGGCTGGCTTTGAACCACAGTCGTCAGATCTCAGCCTTCTGAGTAGCCACTAGCACCAGCTTTTCAACAAATCAGATATTGAATGTCCACTCTGTTAGATATTGTACAAGACATGGCAAAGACAAAAAAAAAGTGTGTATGCTGGTACTTGAACTCAGGGCCTGGGTGCTGACCCTTTTTTTGTTTGTTTGCTCAAAGCTGGCACTTTACCACTTGAGCCACACTTGTACGTCCATCTTTTTGGTGATTAATTGGAGATAGTAGTCTCATGAACTTTCCTGCTGGAGCTGGCTTCCTCACATGAGTTCAAAGCATTGTGTGTGTGAGCTACCAGCGCCCAGCAATAGAGTCCATTAAAACAAAAAAGTTTAAACCGGATGCAGCATGGAAATCCATCCCTTTGTATATAAATGGTTCATTTAAATCAGATGTATGACCCAAAAGAAAGAAAGAAAGAAAGAAAACAAATGAAAAGACTTCCTTGGGGAAAAAAAGCAATTTAAAAAAAAAGTAGGAATACCTGTAGAGAGCTACTGATGTCCAAGTAAGCAGAACAATCAGCTCTTTGTGATCGTCAGGAACAGGTTTCCTAGATGGGTGAGCACAGGTTTTATGCAAAGATCAGCTTTGGTAGGATGCTTATTTTAGACAAATAAAATAGAACCAGGCACAAGGGCAACCATTAAAAGTCCTTCCAGATGCATCCACACTCAGGTGTGATAGTCCTGCAAGGGTTTTAGCTAAGGGCAGCGGAGACAAGAGTGGGAAAGCTGCAAAAGTAAGCCAACTAGTTCACAGTTGATACCAACTAGTTCACAGTTGACACCCGCAGCAGCAGCGATGGTAATGGAAACAGAGCATTTAAGTCTGGTTTTGGTGCTGCAAAAAACAAAAAACAAAAACCGGGTACTACTTTCACTCATCTCAGTATTCTTCATTACCTGTTAACATGTTTGTTAATTTTAGTACACATTTTTTTTAGAAAGTCAAGACACACTACATGGAAAAAAGATTTCCGGGGGAGAGGGAAGGGCCAAGAGGGGTGGCAGAGAAGCGGTTTTCTGTGTCTGGCTTCCGCGCGCTGTGAACTTCGAATCCGAAAAAGTGATGTTTTTAACCGATGAAATAATGCCTTTGAAAGTGCTTAGCATAGTGACTTGCAATACAAATTACGATTATTGTTTTGACCTTGGAGCTCTCTCAGCCTCTGCAGATTCGGGTTTGTTATTTTCAAGGAAGGCTGCGGTCACAGCTGGTCTGGGGGCTCTAGCCAAGCTCTGACAACCTCCGATTTCAAGCAGGAACCAGCTGAATGTTTGCTAAACCCTCCCCAGCGGGCCCGGCTCGGGGGTCCTCCTAGCCGCGTCTGGGAGTGAGGAATCCGCTCCACGGCCCTCACCCAAGTCCAAGAGGCAAGGCTGACCCACAGCCACGTTCGCAATCTCAGCCCCGCCCGAAACAAGCCGATCTCAGCTCGGGGTGAGGCCGGCGACTGGAGCCGCACCCCGCAGCCGGCCTGGCGGGTCCCACCTCCGCCAGTGCTGCGATCACACCCCTTCCTGTGCAAAGCCACGCCCACACATCAAGGCTCCGCCCCTGTCCGCCAACGAGCCACGCCCACAGCGCGCAGGTCCCGCCCCTCCACCCGCCCGGCCCCACCGCGAGCTCGGTGCCTGGTCCTTTCAGCGTCGGCGGGAGGCCACGTCCACTCCCGACGCTCTGAGGTCACCGACGGGGCCGAACTGCAGGGGGCGGAGGGACGGAGGGAAGATGGCGGCGGAGGCCGGATATTGGCGCCGCCTCCCCCAATCCCGGAGCCGGCGCAGATGAGGCGGCTCGGCTGGAGCCAGCGGCGCTTCGGAACCCGAGCCGGGGAGACCCTGGCGGTGGGGCCTGGCCCAGCTCTATGCCGGCGCCTCGGCTAGAGTGAGCGGCGGCAGCGGCGGCGGCGGTGGAGGCGGCGGCGGCGGCGGCGGCGGTGGAGGTGGCGACGCCTCGCTCCTCCGCTTCTCCCCGGGTCGCTGTGAGTCCCCGCGGGCGGCGGGCGGCGGGGCCAGGATGGAGGACGTTAACTCCAACGTGAACGCCGACCAGGAGGTGCGGAAGCTGCAGGAACTGGTGAAGAAGCTGGAGAAGCAGAACGAGCAGCTGCGGAGCCGCTCGGGCGCCGTGCAGGGCGCAGGCCCGCTGGGCCCGGGCAGCCCGCTGCGGGCCGGGGTGTCGGCTCCCGGCTCCGGCGCGGCATCCCCTCGAGGCTACCCTTTGGGCCTCGGCGTCAAGTCCGGCGGCGGCGGCGGCGGGGCCGGGTCGGGCCCCAGGCGGACGAGCAGCGAGGAGCCGCGGGACGTCACCTGCTTGCTGGCGGCGGGCGAGGGCGGCTTGCTGGACGAGGTGGAGCCGCTGAGGCCCGAGGAACTGGAGCGCCTGTCGGGCTGGGAGGAGGAGGAGGAGAGCTGGTGAGCGGGCGCGGGGAGAGCGCGGGGCGCCGGGCAGGGCTGGGCGGGGACGGGCCGGGGGCGGAGGAGCGGCGGGCCGGGGTCACCCCGCTCCGTCGCCGCGCTTTGTGTGGCCGGATGGTCTCTCGGGGAGCTGGGACTCTGTGCGTTTCTTGCTCTGGCCGCGGGAATACAGCTAGAGTTGGGGATGTCAAGCGCGTGCAAGGAAAGGGGCAGGGAGCTAGTTCTTCGGGGGGGTTCGAGGACCCTCGGGGTGCTCGGGGTGTCTGTGGATGACACAGCTGCAGACAGTCCGATCGCCTGGAGGAGTCGGAAATGGAAAGCTGGCCTTGTAGGAAGGGCCCTGCCTTTGTGTGAAATACCGGCTTTGGGGTGTTTGGGATAGTGGGGAGAAGGGTCTGCTTGATGAGATCTCGTCGCCCGGTACGCTGGGCTGGAGGTGGGTAGGGCAGACCAGAGTCGTGGTCGTGGTCGTCGTCGTCTGGGGGTCCGTGTTTGGGACCAGAGATGGGTGTCTTTCTGGTGGGTAAGGGGAGGCCGTGTGAATCAGCGCTCCCCCTTGGGGGATGGGGTGACGCTTTGTGTGCAGAGGGCAGAGGATGGTGTTGCTTTGTGTGACGAGGTGGATCCAGAGCCTCAGCTCTTTCTTTCTTTCTTTTTCTTTTTTTTTTTTAAAGCAAGAATTGGGCCTGACAATTTTCAGAGCTGTGAAGTAAGAGTTATCAAACCTTTCATTTCCATATCATCTAGGGGCAAGAGAAAGAGCCCTACCTAAAGTCTAAAACAAATTGCTTGCCTGATGAACTTGTGACCCATGCCTTGATATCACTTTTACTAATAGAAAACACATGGGAGGAAACTTTTACCCTCTTCATTTTATTGCCACTTAATTAAAGATGTGTGTGGGAAATTATCTTTCTCTCTTGATTCATCCTTTTAACTTTTCGCTGAAATAGCCCTTCTCATCGTTGAAAAAGAAACTTACGACGTAGTGAATTCAAAGTCCTTTGTAGACCAATATTGCAGGCCTTGAGTTTTGAAGTGTTTTTGAGCTTTGCCTGGATCGTGCCCTGGCTTTGCCACTCACTGGTCATATGACCTTGGGAAAGCTACTTGGAGCTTCTCCCCCCCCCCCACCTCCCATTTGATAGAGCAAATTGTAGTTCTTCTATAGAGTTGTAAAGATTAAATAAAATAATCCATTGTGTACTTTTAGCTCTGGGACTGGCATAGAGTAAATTCTCTGACTAACGACTGTTACTTTTAAACCTACTTTCTTAAATCAAGAATATTTAGCATGCTTATACGAGCTGTGGGAGATTCTAAAGATTTGGTGCTTGTTCAAAAGGTGTTATAGTCATGCTGAGAGCTAAGCAGTTGAACAAGATAGGATGTATGCAGTGAGTTGTTGGAAGACTGATGGGACAAAAAAGACTTAATTCCCCGAAGCTGGAAAGAAATAAAAGTCTAAACTATTTAGAACAAACTTTAAGGAGGAATTGGAGTTGGGATGGGGAGTGACAACTACATGTGGGGTTTTTGTTTTTCTTCTTTCTCTGTTCCTGGGGCTTGAACTCAGAGCCAAAGTACTGTCGTTGAGTTTTTTGGTTTTTTTTTTTTTTTTGTGCTCAAGGTTAGCACTCTTCCAGCTCTGTATCCAGTTTTTTGGTGATTAATTGGAGATAAGAGTCAGACTTTCCTGCCAAGGCTGGCATTGAATGGTGATCCTCAGATCTCAGCCTCCTGAGTAGCTAGGATTACAGGTGTGAGCCGCTAGGGCCTGGCTGTATTACAAGGAGGTATTTCTAACTCCTGGCTGGGAAGATGAATGACAGAGGTACTTAAGAATATATGATGTCAAACCTTTGTGTTATTGCCAAGTGATAACCAAGTATTATTAGAACTGAATGTGGTAATGACAGTTTTTCACATTAAGGGAAATCACATCCTACCAAAGGAATCCTTGGTATGTATGCACTTTAAAAGAACCTAGAATCATCCAAATATCATCACATGTCTCTTCCAAGTGATGATGATATTGATGCTCATAATAATAAGGATTAGCTGCACTCATCAGCCCATTTTAGATTATGTATTATTAGAACACGTTGACTCCACTTGGAGAAGCTGATTAAGTCTTTGGCTACTTTGGTTTCTAAGCATAGGATTTGTTAAAGAAAAACAAGTCATTTTAGTTACTGTGTCAGAAGTTTCTTTCAACAAGATTGCTCCTTATTGCTTTGACCTGGCTTCATGTTTTTTTTTTTTTTTCTTTTTGTGATACTAAGGTTTTAACTCATCTCTTCTCACTTGATATTCAGGCTCTGTCAGTGGAGCTACACCCCTAGCTAGTACATTTGATTTTTGGAATACGATCTTGATTTTTTTTTTCCTGGACTAGCTATTTACATTTCCTGTGTAGTTGGGATGACAGGAATGCGCTCCACTATTTTTTGAGATGGAGTCTTGTTAACTTTTTGCTCTGACTATCCTTAAACCAAGATCCTTGCTTTCTCAGTTCCTCAGTAGTTAGGATTATAAGAATGTGCCACAGAAGTTGGTGCCAGTGGCTCATGCCCATCATCCTAGCTACTCAGGAGGCTGAGATCTGAGGATCATGGTTTGAAGCCAGCCTGAAGGAAAGTGTCTGAGACTTTTTATCTATAAACTACTCTGAAGCCAGAAGTCATGCTGTGGCTCAAGCACTAGCTTTGAACACACGTACTGTCCTGGCTTCATATCTCAATATTATAGATGACTTAAGCTTTTTTCTTAAAAATTTGTGTGCATTAAAACTTGAAGGGCTGGGAGTGTTGGTCACTTGCCTAAATGTTTGAGGTCCTGCACAGGGGAAAATTTCAGATAAATCATAGTTGGATAAATTATGTATTTATGGTATAAATTGAAGGCTGTGAATGTCATTGGCAGAAAGATTCATAACTGGCAATTTTTTTCTTAGCCAAAATTTACCTTCTATGCCTTCTAACCATTGTGCTTCTTTTTAATCTAGAGGAATATTTTGCTTCAGATTTATATATCACAAAATGTTGATAATACTAGTAGGTATTATGTGGAAAAATAACTAGGTTCTGGGGCAAAACTAATTTATTGAAAACTAGATTCAACAAAAAGTAACAGATACTGAACTTCTATGAGATGCTACTATGGATTAAACACACTAAAAGTTATGGTTTGTTTCCTGAACTTAAGTTGTGTTGTTAAGGAACTAATTAATACTTTATAAAATACTTAGGCAACTTTGACAAACTTTGGTGAGGGACCCAACTTCATTATATAAATTTTATTTCATAACTAGTACACACATGTGTATGAGTAACTGAAACCAGAGTTTCGTAAAACTATAGTTACTTGTACGATAAGTGATACACTAATATATTTTTCCTGTTCTATTTCATTTAGGGAAAAAATGCTACCACTTGGTAAGTTGTCTTTGTGTCCCACCATGAATGGGATTGTAACTCTCACTTTAAAAAAGAAGGTTCTAGAGTAACTCAGAAAAGTCTAGGGAAAGGATCTAACATTGTGTATCACAATATGTAAAGATGTGCCAGGCAATTTACAAATATTTTGCATTAAGTTACATTTAATTTTTTTATTTTGGGGGCTGGGAATGTGGCTCAGTGGTAGAGCACTTGCCTTGCATGCCTGAGGCCCTGGGTTCAATTCATTAGCACCACATAAGCAAAAAGAAAAAAGCAGAAGTGGCGCTGTGGCTCAAGTGGTAGAGTGCTAGCCTTGAGCTGAAGAGCTGAGAGGCCCAGGCCCAAAGTTGAGGCCCCACGACCAGACCCCCCCCCAAAAAAAAACCAACAATTTTTTTTATTTTTTGTCAGTTGGGGTTTGAACTCAGGGCCTGGGTACTGTCCCTGGGCCTCTCTGTGCTCAGGGCTAGTGCTCTACCACTTGAGCCACAGCCCCACCTCCAGTTTTTGAGTGGTTAATTGGAGATCAGAGTCTCATGGGACTTTTCTGCCTAAGTAGGCTTTGAACCATGATCCTCAAATCTCAGCCTCCTGAGATATATATAGATATACATAGATATTATAAGGTATATATAATTTTTCACTTAAATAAACTTAATCTCTGTTTCAGCTTTAAATAACAAAGTAAATGATGGAACTAAGATTAGAATCCAGCTCTGTAGATCAAACAATGCTGTTTCCACTGTCTCTCTCTCTCTCTCTCTCTCTCTCTATATATATATATATATATGTATATATGTATGTATTTATATATATACCTATATATGCCTTTTCACATGAGTAGTTCCTTTAGATATTAGAAGACTGCTATTATGATGATACACTCTGAACATTCTCTTCTGCAGAGTAAATCCCAATGATTTCTTTTTTCTGTGTTTGCTTTTTTTAAATTTTTTTGCCAGTCCTGAGGCTTGAACTCAGGGCCTAGGTACTGTCCCTGAGCTTCTTTTGCTCAAAGCTAGCATTCTGCCACTTAAGCCACAGTGCTGCTTCTGGCTTTTTCTGTATATGTGGTACTGAGCAATTGAACCCAGGGCTTGGCAAGCACTCTACCACTAAGCCACACTCCCGCGCGCGCGCGTGCTCGCGTGTGTGTGTGTGTGTGTGTATGTGTATGATAGGAAAGTTTATTAGGAAAGCAAAAGACTTTCAATAGACTGAAAGAGGGTCATCTCTTGTACGAGACTGACAAGTATTATTACTAATTTTTTTTGGTTGGTCTTGGGGTTCAAACTCTGGGCCTGGGCACTTCCCTGAGCTCTTCACCTTAAGTCTAGTGCTCTACCACTTGAGCCACAGCATCAGTTCCAGTTTTCTGGTGGTTAATTGGAGATAAAGAGTCTCTTGGACATTCCTGCCTGGGCTGGCTTTGAACGGCCATCCTCAGATCTCAGCCTCCTGATTAGCTGGGATTACAGGCGTGAGCCAGTCGAGCTCTGGAATGATTTTTATCCCATCAGATGTTGAAGTATAAGAAGCTTAGAGCCCTTACTTTCATATTACTCTTTCAAATTTACTGGAGTTTTACTAAATTACATCTAATCCTAAGGCAATGGTTTACTGGACTTGGTAGGTGAGTTAAAGAGTGCTGGCAGCTCACACCTATAATCCTAGCTACTCAGAAAGCTGAGATCCAAGGAGGATTATAGTTTGAAGCTAGCTTGAGCAGGAAATTGCATCCAATTAACTACCATAAAGCCCAAAGTGGAGCTGTGGCTCAAGTTCTAGCCTTGAGCAAAGTTCAGGGATTCAGCCAGGCCCTGAGTTCAAACTCCAGGACTGTCAATGCACAAGGGTCTCTACACACAGATGCACACATAGGTCTATTTTTTTCAGAAACATCATGCTGACCCAGCTTAGCCTGGAATGAAGCCTTTCATTAATCCTTTGGTGAAGAGAATACTCAAAACACCCATCTTATGACATTGATGGGCTACAGAGGCTAGTCACTTTTAAGTTGGAAAGTTTTAATTATAACATTCTCTCTTTGAGACCTTAGGATCTCATCCTCCACTTTAAGCTTCCCATTGCATTTCCCCATCATTCATGGTAACTGTTCCTGTCATTTCCCATTCAAGGGCCCAAAACCCCTGCAGTCTTTTAAGATTGGAAATTGAAGTCACTCTTTGGCTGATATGGGGCAGTGTAGGCCTAGGTCAAGAGTCTCTTGTCCTTGCTGTCTGTCAGTGTGGACAGAGAGATTCCAGGTTGTGGTTGATCCCAGGTCCACCTTTTGGGATCATGATCAATAGTGGTTGTGTTTAAGGAAGAGCCACACTGCAGAAACAGAGCAACAGGTTGGGACCAGTAAGGCACAGCAGCAGAGAAAGACCTCTCACAGATGATTATAAGTAGGAACAATATAAACATTATTATTTTATTTCTCCCTGTAAATGTAGAGACTGAGAGGACAGTAGATTATCGAAGGTTTTGGTAGAATTAGACATTTCATTGATCTGGGCTATATTGCCCCAAGTGTCTGGAATGTAAACACATTTCGTTTTAATCAGAATGTACACATGGCCTTGTGTTGTGGTTACAATATGAAGAGCTATCTTGTTTTGAAGTATTGCATGTCTTGTTATTTTACCTCAGTGCTGAGTGGAGTTAGCCCTTAAGCTGAATCACTTGTGGTTTTGTATGCTAGAGATGAGAGGAAATAAATTTAGTTAAAATACTAGCAATATGAGTTCCAATAATGAGTAGCATCTGGGTTTTTCTTGGAGCTATAGAAATAGCAAATAATGGAAAGGCAAGGGCTCAGCTTCCTGTCCGTAGGAAGGTAGACAGGCATAGGCAGCAAGTTGGACAGGCATGGGCATCAAGTAACCATGTTTTAGTTACTTTCAAAGAATTCTCCTATACCCCCTCTTGTCTGAACAGTTTTCTACAACGCTGTTTCTTTATGGTCCTTTATAGTCAGGATGAGGTTTCTCCTTGTTGGGCTGATACACTCAGTCTCCTCCCATATTGGAGATGAGTGATAGGTCAGGCGGTGGTCCATACCAAAAAGACCGTTTAGGATATAACTTCATAGTATATGATACACCATTTTCTAGTATACAAGTCAGTGACTTTAAGTATATTAATAAAGTCCTACAACTTTCAACACTAACTCTAGAACATTTTCCTCATTACCAAAGGAAACTCCAACCCATTAGCAGTAACTTCCTATTTTACCCTCTTCCTTGCTTTATCTACATTCTATAACTAGGAAAGTGCTTATTTCTTATACATAAAATATTGCCTCAGATTGGGCATTAAATTTTCCAATTTCTTTGTGTTGGAATAGTATTCTATTGTGTGGATTTACCATATGCATTCATCAGTACATGGATATTTGGATTATCTTTTGGCTATGAGTAATGCTGCTAAAATAAAACATAAGTTTTATTTTTTTTAATTTTTATTTATTTTTTGGGGGAGGGGGTCCGGTCGTGGGGCCTGAACTCTGGGCCTGGGCGCTGTCCCTCAGCTCTTCAGCTCAAGGCTAGCACTCTACCACTTGAGCCACAGCACCACTT
>NW_012267224.1:24346926-24392868 GCF_000151885.1 Dipodomys ordii
CACAGCACCACTTCCGACTTTTTTCTTTTTTCTGCTTATGTGGTGCTGAGGAATCGAACCCAGGGCCTCATGCATGCAAGGCAAGCGCTCTACCACCTTTCCAGCCCCAGTTTTTATTTTTCTTGGGTATACGCCTGGTTGTGGAAATACTACAAGTAGTAATTCCATGTTTAACTTTTGAGAAATAACCAAACTGGTTTTGAAGTGGCTGTACCATATGTGCAATTCCATAAATGATGTACAAGGTTTCTGATTTTCTACATCTTTGTCAACATTTGTTATTAGAACCATCCCATTGTATTCTCATTTGAATTTCTTAATGACTAATAATATTGAGCACTTTTCCCTGTATTTTGTATATCCATTTGTATGTTTTTGGAGAAGCCAAATGCTTAAAAGTGGTGCCTATCACTATATCACAGTTATTTTTTATTGAGATTAGATGATAATATAAATTTTACATATTTCACAGTATTGTGGAATAGTGATACTTAAAGTCACCAACGTATTTTAACCTTCACAAGGGAAATTGTCATTATCATAGTCTATAAAGTTTGTGAATTCTATGAGCTTTGACAATACAATTATTTCTTCCACATCAGGTGATATTTACATTTCTTTCCTTTTGCTTAGGGTAAGCTGTTCCCTCTTTCCTTCTAATTCCTCCCTTCCCATCACTGTCTTTGGGTTGCTTAGTTCATTTTCCTATGTCCAGTACAGCTGATGGCCCCTCTGTTGTATGTTTTCCTGTTTCCCACTGATTCTGTGTCCTCCTAGCTTTCCTCCATTGCATGCATATATAGATACCATATATGTGGTCAATAACATGGAGTCGTCTAGCAATGATACAACAAAATGGGTGGCAGTCTTTTGTTTCTTGAGTCCTGTTTACTTTGTCATATCTCCTTGCATTTTGGCTTTAGTATCCACATATCAGGGAGACCACGTGTCGTTTGTCTCTTCGTTATTGGCTTACCTTGCTCAAAATGATTTGCTCTAGTTCCATCCATTTCCCTGCAAATGCCATTATTTTGTCCTTTCTAATGGCTGCATAATATTCCCTTGTACTATATCACAATTACTATAATTACATCTTTTATTTGGATTAGGATTGAAATCAGCTCTTTAAAATTTTATTTTTAGGAGTTTGGTTCATTTAAAATTTTTATTTTATTTACAATATAAAACTCTCCTTAATTAACCATCTTTAACAGTTTAGCAGCATTAACTAAATTAACATTGTTGTATAACCATTGCCACCTTCATCTCTAGAGCTTTATTATCTTCCCAAACTGAAAATCTATAAGTATTAAACAATAACTTCCCATTCCCCTGGCCTCTGGCTCTGGCAGTCCCTGTTCTACTTTCAGTGTCTCTGAATTTGGGTAATTTTTTAGGTACCTCACATAAATGGAATCATGTAATATTTGTCTTTTGATTGGCTTATTTCACTCAGCATGAAGTTTACTCATGTTGTAGGATATGACAAAATTTTCTTCTTTCTACTAGAGTAATTTTCCATTGCATGTATATGTCACATTTTCATTATTCATTGATAGCCATTTGGATTGCTTCTATCCCTTGGCTGTTGTGAATAATGCTGAGAACATGGATGTACAAATGTGTTTTTATCCCTAATTATATTTTTTATAATACTTGTGCCTCACATCTGCTGGGCAGGTTCTCTACTGTTGAGACATGTCCCCAGTTCTTTTTGATATATATATATATATATAGAGAGAGAGAGAGAGAGAGAGAGAGAGAGTGTGTGTGTGTGTGTGTCCGAGTCCTGGGGCTTCAATTCAGGGTTTGGTGCTCAAGGCTAACACTCTACCAGTTAAGCCACAACTCCACGTCTGGCTTTTTTGGTAGTGAACTGGAGAAGAGTCTCTTTGAACTCTGATCCTCAGATCTCAGTCTCCTGAGTAACTGGTGTGAGCAACAGCTCACTGGCTTGTACAGGTTGGTAACTTTTGAGATAGGTCTAGTTTCCTTTGCCTAGTCATATACCTGAACCAAAGTTCTCCTTTTCATTTCCCACTGTAACTGGATGGCAACCACCACCATGCCCAGCTAGTTCTGTTAATACGGAGTCTTGGATTTTTTTGCTTAGGCTGACCTGAAACCTCAGTCTTCCCGATCTCAGCCTTCCACATATCTAGGATGAGAAGCATGCATCAGTGTACCCAGCTATTCATTAAGAAAGGGTCTTGTGAAGTTTTCTACTTGGGATGATCTTGAACCATGATCTTGTCAATATTAGCCTCCCCAGTAGTGCTTATACTTCTTTGCAGTATAAAGAAGTGAAATTGCTGGACTAAATGTTGATTCTATTTAATTTTTTGAGGAGCTGCCTTAACTGTTTTCTACAGTGGTTGCAAATTGAATGTTACTTTGTTGGTGGTGGTTAGAATATTTTAATTTCTTATTTCTCCCTTTACTGTTACTTAAGACTTTATTGAGGCAAATGAAGAATCTCTTAGGGCTGGACATTGGTGGCTTATACCTGTAATCCTAGCTATTCAGGAAGCTGAGACCTGAGGATCATGATTCGGAGCCAGCCCAGGTAAAAAAAAGTCTCTTTAAGACTCATATCTCCATTAACTAGGAGATGTAACTCAAGTGTTAGAGCTTCAACTTTGAAAAAGTCAAGGGAAAGCACAAGGCCTTAATTTCAAGCCACAATACTGACACAGAAAGCAAATGGACACTGATAGCTCACACCTGTAACCCTAGCTACTCAGGAGGCTGAGATCTGAGGATCATGGTTCAAAGCCAGCCCAGGCAGGAAAGTCCATGAGACTCTTCATCTCCAGGTAACCACCAGAAAACCTCAAGTGACATTGGCTTCAGTGGTAGAGAGCTCGCAATGAGCTGAAGAGCTGAGGGACATTGCCCAGGCCCAGAGTTCAAGCCCCATGACCAACCAAAAAAAACAAAACAAAACATGGAATTCAAACAACAATGGTATGCACCTATAGTCCCCCAACATTTTGGGAAAGAAGCAGGAGAATTGTTAAGAGTCCACTGGTTTTGGACCAACCTGAACAAAATTTTTAAAAAATGATCTTTGCAAATGTGATATGTATGTGTGTGTGTGTATAATGGAATTCTATGCCTCCATCAAAAAGAATGACACTGCTCCATTTGTTAGGAAATGGAAGGACTTGGAAAAAATTATATTACGTGAAGTAAGCCAGACCCAAAGAAACATAGGTCCCATGGTTTCCCTTATCTGCAATAACTAGTATATGTCTAGGACAAGCAGAAGAGTTCAAAAGCTATGTACATATGACCATATAACCTGATGCTAATTGAAATTAACCCCAAGATAGGGACACAAAAGATTTTATCTTTCTTGTTGTTCTTTTTAATGTATTTATAATGTACTAGGTGATTTTTTTTCTTCGTATGTTCTTCCCCCATGGTACAAAAAAATGATCTTTGCTAAGAATGACACTGTTATTTGAGCATATTTTGTGTACTGAGTATTGTATGAAACATTTTAACGCATGTTAAATCATTTTATTTGCATAATTTTGAGTTATTTCCTGTTTTCATTGTGGTACTATATATCATGCTAATCACTTTTTAAGGGTACTGCTTGATAACATTAAATACATTCTTATAGAGCAGTCATCACCATTTATTTTAGAACTTTTTGTCCCATTGAACTCTGTACTCATTAAGCAGTAACACTTTTATTTCTATTCTCATAATCCCCAGGCTCTAGAAACTACCATTCTACTTTCTGTGTCTATAAATTTGAATGTTCTAGGTACCCAGAGTAATCAAAATAATGGAAATAGATTCATACATCATTTGTCCTTTTGTGTAGCTTATTTTATTTAGCTTATGTCTTCAAAGTTCATCCATTTAAAAAATATATTATTCCCATTTTATAATAAAGGAAGCTAAACGTAAATTCACATAACTAATAATGTAAAATTGAAATTCACCAAAAGTCTGAAAGTTATGTCTAATGAAGAACACTTTGTTTCTATTTATTTAACTATAGATATTTAATCTGAGGAAAAATACTATTTTTAAGTACTTAAAGGTTTGATTTTTAGCCTTAATGTGGGGGTTTTCTTAGAATAATTGGTATAAATTTTGAAATGAGTAATTTTGTAATATAGCCACTTTGATTTCTAATCTTATCACAACTTGGGTCAATTAATGCCAAGGAGGGGGCTGGGAAGTTGGCTCAGTGGTAGAGCACTTGCCTTGCATGCCTGAGGCCCTGGGTTCGATTCCTCAGCACCACATAAGCAAAAAGAAAAAAGCTGGAAGTGGCGCTGTGGCTCGAGTGGTAGAGCGCTAGCCTTGAGCTGAAGAGCTGAGGGACAGCGCCCAGGCCCAGAGTTCACGCCCCACGACCGGACCAAAAAACAAAAAAAGCAAAAAAACAAAAAACAAGAAATGCCAAGGAGATTGGTAAAACATCACTCTGAGGGGTTTTATGGTGGCATTTTCAGAGATGATTTGGTCCTGAGGGTTTTGACCTAATAAATGGTTTTATCCCTCAATGGATTCATACTGTGATGGCGTTCTTAGGAGGTAGTAGTGGCGCCTTGGAGGAAGTAAGTCACCAGAAGTAGGTCCTTGGGGACAGTATCTTGCCCTGGCCTCTTTCTTCGCTGCCTTTCTCTGCTTCCTGTCTCCATGAGGTAAACAGCTCTCTACAACTACTTACTCCCACTACCTGGATATTTTGCCTTAAGTATATGTGCCAGGTACGTGTCAGAACTGACCCATCTGGAACTGTGAGCCAAAATAAATCTTTTTCCCTTTTACTTATTAAAAATCAGTCATTTGTCACAGAAATGAAAAGCTAGTAAGCTGTTCTGAAATGGTATGAAACACATTTTTTAAAAATTCTAGACTGCCGCGTGGGCCTGTGGCAAGGGATATTGACAAAGAAATAGAAAGTTGAAATAGAGGACTTCTAAGTGTTCCTTTAATTCTATACTCCAGTGGTTAAAACATTGCAATCTAGTGGGAGCATAGATACTTTCAGGGCAAAATTAACATTAAGCTTAAATATCTGAGAGGTCTTTTTTTTTAAATATGTATGTTTTTCCAAATCTTTTCCTGTTACTAAACATTAGTTGTACAAGGGTGGGGTTCATGGTGACATTCCCACATAGAGATACAACGTATCATAGTAATCAGTATGACACTCCCATCATTCTCCCTCACCCATCTTCCCCTTCCCCAAAATGACTTCCTCCTGTTCCATTTTCAATCAAATCATCTCCATTCACCCTCCTCCTTAGGTCAGCCCCTACTCACTTGTATTCATCTCTTTAACAGAGCCTATTTCTCTTTCTCTGTCTTCATCTCCTATTGATAAATAGCTTTCACTGAGATTGATTATGTCACATACATATATAGTTAAAATGGGTTAGAAAATTATTCACCTTTCATCCTTCATTCTTTCCCTTCCCCTTTTCTCTTTATTCTCCTAAACAGTCCCTCAGTCAGTATGTAGGCAATACATACACACACATGCATTTCTATGAGTATGTAAGTATTAGCTTCCACATTGGAATGAAAACACAAAATTTGGCTTTTTTTTTTTTTTAAATTCAAGGTTAGGCTCTCTGTCTCTTAAGTCACAACTCCAGGCTTTTTGGTGGTCAGAGATAAGAACCTCACAGACTTTCTCTCTGAGCTGGCTTTGAATCCTGATCCTCAGATCTCAGCCTCCTGAGTTGCTAGGATTACAGGTGTGAGCCACCAGCACCTGGCTCAAAATTTGGTTTTGAGCTTATCTGACTAAAGCTGATATCCTCCATTTCTGCCTATTTTCATGCAAATGATATGATTTCATTGTTTTACAACTATTTTTAATAGTCCATGGTATATCTATCTTTATCCATTCTGTTTTTTATCCATCTGTTTTTGGTCATCTTAGTTACATGTTTGGCTATTGTGAGCAGAGCTACAATAAACATAGGTATGCAGTTTATCTTTCTTGTAAATTGATTTAAATCCTTCAGGTATATGGCCAGTAGTGGTATGGTAGGGTCATAGGTTAGGACTGTTTTTATTTTTTAATTACCTCCATACTGATTTCCATTGTTGCACTAATTTATATTTCATCAACCACAGTGGATGAAGGTTGCTTTTTCTTAATATCCTCACCAGCATTCTTTGTTTGCTTTTTGAAGGATGCCATTCTAACTAGAGTTAGATAGAATTTTGGTGTGGTTTCAATTTGCATTGCTTTTATGGTTAAGGATAATAAACATTTTTTTCATGTGTATAGCCATGTGTGTTTTCTTTTTTTCATATTTGTATTTCTGTTCAGTTTACTTGCTCATGAATTGTTCTCTTGCTATTTAATTTGAGGACTTCATGAATATTAATCCTTTATGTGCTGATTAGCTGAAGATTTGTATGTAGGTTCAAATACCTGTCTCAATTGCTAGAAACTCTTTAGTTTGTTGTAGTTAGTTCTAATTGTCAATTCGTGTTCTAATTTACTAGGTAACTGGAGTCTTATTCAGGAAATATTTACCAGTGCTTATAACTTCCAGGGTTTTCCTCTAGTAGATTTGAAGTTGAGTTCTTTGATCCATTTGGAGTTGATGTTTGTATGAGTCAAGCTTCAGTTTGTTGCAAATGGACACCCAGTTTTCCTTGTATTTTTTGTTGAAGAAGCTGACTTTCCTTCCATGTATGTTTTTGGCCTCTTTGTTGGCTATTAGATAGCTATAGGTGTGTAACTGTATTCCTTTGGTGATTGGGTCTGTTGCATTATTTTGTGCTAGCACCAAGCTGTTTTGGGATCTGTAATGTAATTCTGAGTAAAGTATTATGATGCCTCCAGCATTGCTCTTTTTACAGTATTCATTATTGCTTTTGCTATTCAGGGTCTTTTATATTTCCATATAAAGTTTCCATTTTTTTTCTATTTCTGTAAAAAATGACATTGTGTCTTTGATGGGAATTGAATTTATTCTATAGATTGTTTTCCTCAGTGTGACCACACAATATTAATTCTGCCAATCAATGAATATGGGAGAACTTTACACTTACCCTTTTATTTTATTTTATTTTTTATTTTTATTTTTTTGGGTCCGGTTGTGGGGCCTGAACTCTGGGCCTGGGCGCTGTCCCTCAGCTCTTCAGCTCAAGGCTAGCACTCTACCACTTGAGCCACAGCGCCACTTCCGGCTTTTTTCGCTTATGTGGTGCTGAGGAATTGAACCCAGAGCCTCTGGCATACAAGGCAAGCGCTCTACAGTGAGCGAGCCACCTTCCCAGCCCCTCCTTTTATTTTATTAATCTTATGTGGTACCAAAGAATTGAACCTAGGGCCTCATGCATGCTAGGAAAGCACTTTACCACTAAGCCACATTCCTTGTCCAAGGATTTATACTTCTTTTATTTTTTTTCTGCTGGTCCAGGGGCTTGAACTCAAGGACTGAGCACTCTCCTGAGCCTCTGTGCTCAGGCTAGTGATCTACCACTTGAGCCATAGAGCCACTTTTGGCTTTTTCTGAGTAGTTTATTGCAGATAAGTCTCATGGACTTTCTGCTTTGAACCACTCTCCTTAGATCTCAGAATAGCTAGGATTACAGGTGTGAGCCATTGGTGTCCATCCAGCGTGTGCACTCTCTCTCTCTCTCTCTCTCTCTCTCTACCTCTCTCCCTCTCTCCCCTTCTCCCTCTTCATCTCCCCCCATAACCCCTCCCTCCCACCCCTTTCCTTCTCCTCTTCCTCCCTCTCCTCTCCTCCATCCCCCTCCCCACTGCCCCTCCCTCCCCTTTCTCTTCCCCTGTCCCCTTTTAGTCTTTCTCTTTCTCCCTCCCTCACTCTCCCTATCTCTACTTCTTTATTCAAAGTTTTATAGTTTTTATTGTAGAGGTCTTTCACTTCCCTGGATAAGCTAATGCCTAAGTATTTTACTGTTTTTGAGTCCGTCGTGAATGAAATAATTTTTTCAATTTCTTTCTCAAACTTCATTATTTGCATACAGAAAAGCTACTTATTTTTGCATATTGATTTAATTAAATTAATTTTTTTTTTTTTGCCGGTCGTGGGGCTTGAACTCTGGGCCTGGGCGCTGTCCTTCAGCTCTTCAGCTCAAGGCTAGCGCTCTACCACTTGAGCTACAGTGCCACTTCCGGTTTTCTGGTGGTTTATTGGAGATAGGAGTCTCACAGTCTTTCCTGCCCGGGCTGGCTTTGAACCGCGATCCTCAGATCTCAGCCTCCTGAGTAGCTAGGATTACAGGCGTGAGCCACCAGCGCCCGGCTTTGCATGTTGATTTTATATGCTGCTACATATTTTAAAGTATTTATTAGTATTAGAACTTTTTTGGTGCAGCCTGTAGGGAGTTGTAAATGTAGGATAGTATTGTCTGCATATAGGGATAATTTGACTTCCTTCCTTGTATGAATCTCTTTTATTTCTTCTTTGGGGTCCTACAAATTATAGTGCCATATGGAATAAGAATGGGAAAACTAGAAACCCTTGTCCTTTTACTGACTTTAGGGGAAATGATTTTAGTTATTTTCCATTTAATATGATGGTGGTTATAGGTTTGTCATATATAGCCTTCTATTCCTAGTTTGGTTAGAGCTTTTATTGTAAAAGGATACTGAATTTTGTGCAAGCCTTTTTCTGCATCGAGAGAGAGAAAGAGAGAGAGAGAGAGAGTGTGTGTGTGTGTGTGTGTGTACGTACACCAGTACAGGGGCTTGAACTCGGCCTGAGTTGCTGGTCCTTAGCTTTTTCACTCAAGACTGGTGCATCCATAAATTGAGACACAGCTCTACTTCTGGCTTTTTGATGGTTAGTTGGAGATAAAAGTCTTGTAGATTTTCCTGCCTGATCTGTCTTGGAACCCCAATCCTCAGATCTCAGTTTCCTGAATAAGTAGGATAACAGGTATGAGCCACCAGTGCCTAGCTTTTGTCTGCATTATTGAGGTGATCATGTATGACATTCGTTCATGATCAATTTATGGTGATAGCTTACACTTACTTATGTATATTAAACCATCTTTACATCCCAAGATGAAACCAGTTTCATCGTGGTGTATTATCTCTTTAATGTGTTGTTGAATTCAATTTGCAAGAATTTTATTGAGAATTGGCCATTTTATTGTCTGTCTGATTTTGGAATGAGTGTAATACTTGCTTCCTGAATGAGTTTGGTAGCATATTTCCCTCTTATTACATAGAATAGTGTAAGGAATATTGGTAATCGTTTTTTGTTTGTCTTTTTTAAGATCTAATAGAATTTGACAATGATTCCTTCTGATAGGAAAGAGACAAACCTGTTTGCACCAGAAAACACTTCTTTCTGGTCTAATTTGATTAGTATAAAAGATGAAGTTATAAACATCTAATGAATTCTACTGAAAACTTCTTAATTTGAAATCATCCCACTTAGAATTAAATAACTTTTTAACATTTTTATATGGAGTCATACATGAAATAATTATTAATAACTAACAAAATGTGAAGTAATCCTATGAAATACTATGAAATAGGAAATTTAAGAATACTTCTCTCTTTTGCTCGTCCTTTACCCTTTGATATAGCTTTTAGGAGCTTTAAAATGCCATCCTTTCTCCTTTTCTAAAACTAGTTTTTTTTAAAATTTATTTATTTTTTATTTGTGAACATACTGTACAGAGGGGTTACAATTACATGGGCAGGATAATGCGTACATTTCTTACCAAGCATTGCAGCCTCCTCCTTTGGTTTACCCTTCACATCCCTTCCCAGCCTCCCCACTTCTAAAACTAGTTTTATAAAATACCATCTCTTATTTCTTTTCTAAAACTAGTTTCTTAATGCTTTACATTAATTTACTAAGGACTTACCGTCTGCTTTTCTCAAATATCTCAGTGTTTGAAAAGCATACATAATAGGGCTGGGAAGGTGGCTCAGTGGTAGAGCGCTTGCCTTGCATACCTGAGGCCCTGGTTTTGATTCCTCAGCAACACATAAGCAAAAAGAAAAAAGCCGGAAGTGGCGCTGTGGCTCAAGTGGTAGAGTGCTAGCCTTGAGCTGAAGAGCTGAGGGACAGACCCAGGCCCAGAGTTCAAGCCCCACAACCAGACCTCCCCCCCCAAAAAAAAGAAAAAAGAAAAGCATACATAATACTAATTTGTGTGTGTGGATTTGTGGTGGGATGTGAATTAGTAAGTAGAGAAACAGAGTATTTCGCTCCGCTTAACTCCTAGACTACGAGTTATGATGTAAGTGGCTACACTAGGAAGTCAGTAAAGTACTACTAAAACAGAGCAAATTGCTATGAAGACAGATTTTCCTAAAGTTCTATTTGTAGGAGTAAATGACAAAATTAAAACATATTTTTAAAGTTCCTCATTTGTGTTCATATAGTGTTTGAGAATCAGGTTGATAAGGACTTACTAGAGTTTCATTTTCTTGTGAAATAAATAAACATGGGTGACTTGAAGTGTATTCCATCACTTTCACAAACCCCTCAACTTCAATATCTCCATAAATATCTCTACTTTATAATCATGCTTAATAATGAATGTTACCCCTTCTTTTGTTTCATTTTCTTCCAGGCTGTATTCATCACCAAAGAAAAAACTTACACCAATGCAGAAATCAGTTAGTCCATTAGTTTGGTGCAGGCAAGTTTTGGATTACCCAAGTCCTGATGTTGAATGTGCTAAGAAGTCTCTTATCCACAAACTTGATCAAACTATGTCAGGTATGTCTATAATTTTAGTTATGAATTCATCTCTTTGTTTAGTCCAAAAACAAATATTGCTGAGCCACTGGTGGCTTATGTCTGTAATTCTACCTACTTAGGAAACTGAGATCTGAGAATTGAGGTTCAAAACCAGGCAGGCAGTTAAATCCAATAGACGTATCTCCATTCAACAGGCACAAGGCTAGAAGTGGAGCTATTATTCAAGTGGTAGAATGCCAGCTTTGAGGGGGAAAGCCAAGAAAGAGCACAAAGCCTTAAGTTCAAGCCCCAGTACTGGCGCCAAAAAACAAAACAAAAAGACCAGAAATAGTGTGTAATACATACTTACTGAGACAGTTCCTTGCTTGGAAGCATTTTCTTCTGTTTTTGTTTTTTTCTGCCAGCCTGGGGCTTGCACTCAGAGCTTGGGCACTGTTCCTGAGCTTCTCTGTGCTGAAGGCTAGCACTCTACCACTTGAGGCACAGCACCACTTCCGGTCTTCTGTTGGTTAATTGGACATAAGAATCTTTGGGCCTTTCCTGCCAGGGCTGGCTTTGAACCTCAGCCTTCTAAGTAGCTAGGATTATAGTCGTGAGCCACTGGCACCCGGCCTAATAGTATTTTTAATTGCATTTTTACTTAGTCTCCTCCTAAAGAATAATATAAGTAGGAATTTGTGTAAATTTTTAAACATAGGTTTTCCATACAGTTTTATCAAAAGTCATCATCTAAAGTCATCCTACTTATTACAAGTTGGTGATCCTCTCAAGTAGAAACATTGAAGTGCCAAAGAGACCTCTTTACTCTGGTACTTTTTGCTGTTTGGATCTTTACATTATTTAGCTTTTTTAAACTCAATTTTCACCTTCTTTTTGTCATGGGGCTTGAACTCTGGGCTTGGGCGCTGTCCTTGTGCTCTTCAGCTCAAGGCTAGCGCTCTACCACTTGAGCCACACCGCCACTTCCGGCTTTTTTGCTTATGTGGTGCTGAGGAATCGAACCCAGGGCCTCATGCATGCAAGGCAAGCGCTCTACCACTGAGCCACCTTCCCAGCCCCTAACTCAATTTTCATATGAGAATGATGAACCTTAAAGGTGTTGTACAGGGGTTTTTGTGTTTTTTGGGGGTGTGTGCATGCCAGTGTCCTCAAAGCTAATGTTCTACCACTTTGAGCCACAGAGCCATCTCAGACTTTTATATAGTTAATTGGAGATAAGAGTCTCATGGACTTTCCTGCCCAGACTGGCTTTGAATCTCAGATCTCAGCCTCCTGGGTAGCTAGGCTTAAGCCACTGATGCCCAGCAAATGATAATGTATTATGAAGAACGTAGCTTGTTTCCTAGCTTACAATAGTTACCTAATAAATTTATTCATTTTCTTCCCTCTTAACACTGTTTTCCTCTTAACACTTTAGATTTAAATTGCTTTTTAATAAAAATAGTATTTACAAAGCTGGCAAAAAAATACGTTTATAGTTATTGGTAACTTTTGGTGTAGCATGCCAGTCAATATTATGGACAGTATTGACCTTTCCTTAGCATTTTTCTTGATCTCTTTTAATATTTACTGTTTTGTTAGTTTTGGTAGTACTAGGTTTGAACTCAGTCTTGTGCTTGCTAGACAGGTTCTTTACCACTTGAGTCATTCCTTTATCCCTCATTTTTGTTGGTGGTGGTGGCGGTGGTCATTGTTATTGAATTTGGGGCCTGGGCACTGTCTCTGAGCTCTTTCACTCAAAGCCAACATTATACCACTTAGAGCCACAGTTTCACCTCCTGTTTTCTGATGGTTAATTGGAGATAAGAGTCTCATAGACTTTCCTGAACCACAATCTCAGATCTCAGCGGTCTGAGAAGCTAGGATTACAGACATGAATCACTAGCACCTAGCTGAATTGGTTATTTTTAAGGAAGAGTTTCACTTCATGCCTGGAGCCAACTTGGGCTGTGATCCTCCTATTTGTGTTTATTGCTATATTGCCAGGGATGAGAATCACATACATGACATGACACTACAAGGAACCGTTGGTTGAAATGGAGTCTTTCAACTTTCTTTTTGTCTGGGTAGCTTCAGACCTCAACTCCCACCCCTCCTCTTGTCTGCCTCTTGAGTAGCTAGAATTGCAGTCTTGAACAACTAAAGGGTCACTTTATGAAATATGCAAGTGGTAAAGGACTGATTCATGATTAGTAATTCTGAATAAGGTTTGTTTTTTGTTTTATCCTGTATATTTATAAGCAGACATGTATTTAAATTCCTTATTTTGGCTTGAACATAGACGTATGTACTCTTTGGGAGTTGGGAAAGTAGCTCAAGTGGCAGGGTACTGCCTAGCAAGCACCAGGCCATCAGCTCAAAGTCCAGAACTGTTTAAAAAAAAAAAGTACTCTTTGACTAGAGTTGACACTGAACATGGCTTAGGAGAGCTGAAAGAATAGGTAAATAGTTACACTGGCAGTAAAGGAGTTTTTTTAGTTTGTAAGGAGTAACTTACAGGATAAATCTGAATCTGTTTAAAAACTAAAGTCTTAACTTTTCTCATCTGTAAAATAAAAAAGCCCTTTTGAAAAGCCAAATAGCCTTGGTGTCATTTTTTAAAGTTCTTGAATATGAATTTGTCTTTAGAATTATAGTCTGAGCTTGATTTATATTATATGCAAAATTATAAAATCTGTAAAATTATAAAATCTCCAGCAAATTTCATCCAGATGATACTATTCAGACATTTATTAAGAATGTTCAGACCAGGTGCTAGTTGGCTAGTGGCCCATGCTTATAATTCTAGCTACTCGGGAAGTTGAGATCTGAAGGTAAAAGTTTGAAGCCAGCTCAGAGAGCAAAAGTAAGTGTGTGTGTGTGTGTGTGTGTGTGCGCGCGCGCGCGTGTGCATGTTTGCCAGTCCTGGGGCTTGAACTCGGGACCTGAGTACCATCCCTGAGCTGCTTTTTACTCAAGGCTAACACTCTACCATTTGAGCCACAGTACACTTCCAGTGTGTGTGTGTGTGTGTGTGTGTGTGTGTGTGTGTGTGTGTTGCTTTTTACTCAAGGCTAACACTCTACCATTTGAGCCACAGTACACTTCCAGTGTGTGTGTGTGTGTGTGTGTGTGTGTGTGTGTGTGTGTGTTGCTTTTTACTCAAGGCTAACACTCTACCATTTGAGCCACAGTACACTTCCAGTGTGTGTGTGTGTGTGTGTGTGTGTGTGTTGCTTTTTACTCAAGGCTAACACTCTACCATTTGAGCCACAGTACACTTCCTCTGTGTGTGTGTGTGTGTGTGTGTGTTGCTTTTTACTCAAGGCTAACACTCTACCATTTGAGCCACAGTACACTTCCAGTGTGTGTGTGTGTGTTGCTTTTTACTCAAGGCTAACATTCTACCATTTGAGCCACAGTATACTTCTAGACTTTGTTCATGTGATACTTTTGAATCGAACCCAGGGTTTCATGCATGCTAGGCAAGCACTCTACCACTAAGCCACAGTCCCAGCTTTGTGAAACTTTTATCTCTAATTGATCCTCAAAAAAGCTGAAGTTGGGTATGATTCAAGTTGCAGAGTGCCAGCCTTGAGGGAAAAAGCCAAACAAGAGGCTCTCAATTCAAGACCCAGTACCAGTACAAAAAAAGAAAAAATTTATATTCCTAGGAATAGTTTATAATTTTTAAATATCTCACATTAGAAATAATGTAATTATAATTACAATTTAGGAATTTTTACAACCTCAACAATAACTGTTGAGGACTGCTATGGTATACATTATTCTCATCTCTGAGGACATAGCAATTACTATAATAGCCCAAATGATTATTTCCTTCCTGGAGCTTATATTCTCATTGGAGGAATCAGATGACAAACAAAACATGTAATGGCCAAACTTCCTATAAAGAGTCAGTTTGATCTTTGTGCACTGTAAGGTCTTAATTTTGGTCATAGACAACAGCAGACAAAGGTAATAGTAATGAAACATTGCAGTGTTCTTGTTTACATACACAAGTGGTGGGCTCTATTTGGCCTGTGGGCTTTAGTTTGCCAATTCTGGTTTAAATCATCTGAAGGAAGTGAAACTATTTTCAGCTAGTAACTAGGAACCTAGACTTGAGGGAGAAACACAAAGCTGTTGTATCTCAAATAGAACCTTTTTTAGTAAGCAGTATTTTGTTTTATTTTAGCAAGTGTATTACAGATGTGAGGCTAGGTATGATGTACACATTGATAATCCCACAATTCAGGAAGTTGAAGCAGGAAGATTGGGAAGTTGAGGTCTAGTCTACATAGTTCCAGGAAGCTTGGGTTGTACAATGAGATCTTGTCTCAAAAAATGAATGAGTGATTTAAAAAAATTATGAGTTTATGAGTGAAGAAGTTATTCTTTAACTAAAACTATTACTGGATTATCTGAACCAGTAATCTAGTACTGAACGTTTAACAATATTTAAGTTATATATATAGCTATATACATGGAAAAATACTACAGATACAAATATAGTATATTTAATATATACACTCAAGTTCAATTACTTGGCTAGAACAGTTCTCAGAACTCAAGGAACCACATTTACTAATGATATTATAAAGGCTATTATAAAGGGTACAGATGAAGATATGCATATTGGGACTGCAAGGAGAGGAATGCAGAGGTTCCATGTTCTCCAGACATACCACTATCTAGGAACCTCAACATTTTTAGCTATCTAAACTCTGAACATAAGACTTAAGTTTATATGGAGACTTCATTCCATAGGCTGATTGAAATGTGGTCAACTTGTCAAAATGTGACTGGATAAAAATGTCTGGTGGACTGGAGTGGTAGACAAAGCCAGTCCAGATTCTTCAACATTCCTTCTTGAGTATGGGCAAGATCCGTTGTGAAATAGGCATCTTTGTAGTCCAACAAATAAGGCAGGTTAAGGACTTTCTTTATGGGCAGCTCCAAGACAGGAAGACAGGGAGCAGTTACAGTTTGTAGAATCTGCCTTGAGGAAGAGAAATTCTAGTTTGTATTGCCTGTACTGGGAAGGGAGTTATGAGATATGAACTATATATGATGCATGTGTGCACATGCACGCATGCACAAGTTTTTCAAAAATCCACACATAGCTTGTTAAAGTGATCATTATAGAAAAATAGAGAATTTTTTATTTGGTTTGTTTTTAAAAGTCACTCTAATATTGATGGAACAGTTACTAAAGAACAAACTTGCTGGACTGGGAAGTTGGCTCAGTGGTAGAGTGCTTGCCTTGCATGCTTGAGGCCCTGGGTTTGATTCCTCAGCACCACATAAGCAAAAAGGAAAAAACCGGAAGTGGCGCTGTGGCTCAAGTGGTAGAGCGCTAGCCTTGAACTGAAGAGCTGAGGGACAGAGCTCAGGCTCAGAGTTCAGGCCCCACGACCGGATCCAAAAAAACAAAAAACAAAAAAAAAGAACAAACTTGCTAATAAGATGGACATGGATTAATTTAGTGGCCAGTTTAGGATTTATTCTTTCTGCATTATTTTTGTTGTTTTGTACAACACAATAGAAGAGAATAGAAATATTTAGTCTTTTTTTATGACAGTTTTCCCTACTGAAAAGAATGATTCTTTAAGATAGACAATGACTAAATGAAATTTTCAATAGGAAAAAAGTTTTGAAATAAACTGGTTCCTTTTTTTCAGTAATTAAATTTGAATTTTCCTTTTCTCACTAATGCAGCTTTCAAGAGGCAGAATTTATACAATAATCCTTTCAACTCTATGAGTTATACAAGTCCTTACAGTCCAAATGCCAGTAGTCCATATAGCAGTGGCTTCAATTCTCCATCTTCAACCCCAGTACGTCCTCCTATAGTCAAACAGCTAATACTTCCTGGAAATTCAGGTAAGGAATAGTCTTTAATTTACTGCCCTACCTCAAAAATAACGTATTACTAGTTCGGGTCCATTTTATTTATGAAACTTAAATAGAGAAAATCTTAATGGGGAGTCAGTTACTTTTACTGAGTATCAACAGGACAATGGTAAGTCATTGTGTTACATCATGTAACTTTCTTCAGTAAGAACTTAAAAATACATATATACGTATGTTTATATATAGGCACATAATTAAAGATAGAAGTTTTAAAAATCGGGTCTAATTAAGATCACAAGCTTCATTCCTTTAATCAGTATCTATTGATAGTGTTGTAAAAGTTATTGACCAGCCTGCTTGGGTTGAAAAAGTTAAAAATTCTTTACTAAGGAGTTTTAATTACCTTCATCATATCAGTTAAATACTAGTGTAAGTGTGCCAAAGTGTGATGGGGCTGTTTAATGTGGGAGAGACAGTTTGCTATCAACTGGGGAAATTTGTGCTGTGCTGGTTCTGTGTCTGATTCTGTCCCTGCATAACTTACTCCCTTTATAATTCATCTGTTCGTTACTTTTTTTTTTTTTGCCAGTCTTAGGGCTTGAACTCAGAGCCTGGGCACTGTCCACTGTCCCTGAACTTAAGTGTTAGCTTAAGGCTAACACTCTACCACTTGAGCCTCAGTGTTTCTGTTTATGTGGTACTAAGGAACAGAACCCAGGGCTTCCTGCATGCTAAGCGAGCACTGTACCACTACACCAAATTCCCAGCCCATTTGTTACTCTTACAGTTGCAATTCTATGACTCATTAGTATAGTTATCTTAAATTAGGTATTATTAACCACTTCATATTTTTTACCTGCATGTTCTCTAGTGATTTTATTAACCCTGCTCTTTGCTTAATATCTAGGTTATTTGCTACTGCTTTCATTTATGGTGATATCATATTGAAAAATTTAACCAGCAGTATTTGTTTAAAATAAAGAATTTGATTCAAGCATATTTGAACCTGTCTTTGTACTTTTTCTGTCATGTGAATTATGCTCTTTTTTTTATTAATATTGTGTTCTTCCTCTATTTGTCTTTTATGTTGGAACTGGCTCTCACAGTGAGTGATTCTGAAAAATACGTGTTTCATACAAATCTTTATTGCAAATAGTAGTAAAAGTGTTGGGATTTTATTCTTTAATAACAGTTGATGGTCCAGTTAAAGCAATTTTCTTAGAAATAAGACTTCTCAGGCCATATATATTCTTTATTCCTCTGACCTGTTGTCTGTCCTTCTTTTAGTTTAGTACTTTGCATAAAAAATCAAGTTACTTTCTTGATCTCATTTTTTGTGCTTTACTATATCAGAACATTTTGGATCCCCGTTACTAATTTGGCAAGAAATTTTGTAAATATAACTCCATGTAAGATAAATTAACCTAGTGTCCTTTTTTGTTTTTATGTGTCTAAGAAATCTACTTTTCTTGCTGAGAAGTAGATCCTTTTAGTCCGCAAAAAGATTTTGGTGCTTGTTGATGACTGAATAGGGAAAGAGAAAACACTGTATCATAAGTTGATCTTGTGGAGCATCTCTATCAACTATCTTGAAGAAGTTGACGTTTTTTAACATAGAGTTAGTGAATAACTACTTTCTAGGCACTATGTTGAAAGCTTAATTGTTCTATAAGAGACTAGAAAAGATATACTTTAAAAGATGTTTAGTGGGGCTGGGAATGTGGCTTTAGTGGTAGAGTGCTTACCTAGGATGCATGAAGCCCTAGGTTCAATTCCTCATTACCACATAAACAGAAAAAGTGAAAGTGGTGCTGTGACTCAAGTGGTAGAGTGCTAGCCTTGAGCAAAAGAAGCTCAGGGATAGTGCTCAGGACCTGAGTTCAAGCCCCAGGACTGGAAAAAAAAAATTTTTAATTTTAAGATTTTTTTTATTTGTGCCAGGATATATTAAGGAGTCTTTATAGTTTTCTTTTAACTTACTGAGATGAATTTCTAATTTCAGATTGGGAGTTTTGCAAATAGAAATAGTAAAACAATAAAGAACTTAAAGGATACAATTTGTAATGATTGCAACAGATGTTCATTCAGTTTTTGTCTTAGCTAATATTTTGGGTTTTCTTCCCTCTTTTTAAGGTAACTTCAAAAATTCATCAGACAGAAATCCTCCACTCAGTCCTCAGTCATCTATAGATAGTGAGTTAAGTGCTTCAGAATTTGATGAAGATTCAATTGGATCCAATTATAAGCTAAATGATGTAACTGATGTACAGATTCTAGCTCGGATGCAAGAAGAAAGTAAGTATGTTAGCTGTTAAGTTGTGGTGTTTTTTTTATTTTTTACTTAAAATATTGTGGGAAATATAATGTAAAAGTAAAAACAGTAAAAAGGACATTTCAGTGTTTGTTCATTTACTTGTTTTCAGAGTCCCTTTTGCAAAGAGCTGTTTTGTTGTATGAGAAGCAGAGAAAGGCACATTATGTTCAGTTTCTGTGATTGGTATTCAGACCCTTTGTGTAACTTCCTATTGGCACTCACTAGTGTAGTTATTACTCTGTTACTGTGTATCTTTTTGTGTAAGTCAATGTTTTATACTTTGATTCATCCCTTGGGGAGCCTTTTTTAGATTCCCCCCTTTTATCTATGCTTCTCCCATGAAATTGTGGTATCACAATTATATATTTAAGTACTATAAAAAACACCCTAAGATTTTTTTCATATCCTAAGAACCATTTTTTTTGCCTTCTTGGTAACAAATATTTTCTCCCTTGAAAATGCAAAGATATAAAAATGACCTTTATGGGAAAATTGGAATTATGACATTAAATTAAATTTGATGGTACTTTGTAGCACGTCCTTGAAACATTTTAGGTCACTTTATTGAGAATCCAAGTAATCCTCAAAATGTACACAGGCTCTCATGTAAGATTATTGTGGCAATATTATCTTGCTAAGATTAAATTCTATTCTGTAGAATAAACTCATTTATTGGAAGCCTCACCTTTTGGATCTTGGTATATTGTGAAAAGCTTAACTAGTTTGTTATTTTTCTTTAATTTTTTAAAATTGTTATTATAAAGGTGATGTACAGAGGGGTTAAGTTACATATGTCAGGTAAAAAGTACATTTTTTCAACAGTGTCACCCTTCTCTTGATTTCTCCTAGTTTTTCCCTCCCATTCCTACCTCCTTTCCATTTCCTGGAATTAATTTCAATACTATTTTATATGATCAGAGGCATATAGGTATTATGCTTTTGTGTTTCTCTCCTCAGAATATCCTCCTTTGGTCTCACTGTATATGAATGTCTACAGTCCTGTTATAATTCATCATGTTGTTATTAAGTAGTTGCACTGAGAAGTTTTATTCCATTGTGTCAATTTATGAGTACAATGCATATTGATCAGTGATACTCATTTCATAATTCTCCCCCTTCTCTACCAATTCCACTCACCCCCTCAAATTTCAGATTTGTTTTGCAACAAATATAGGAATTTTAGCCTTTTGTAACAAATAATAGAAATTCAGCCTTATCATTTCTAAGCCATCTACATATATGAATAATTGTATTCTACATATGTGAATAATTGTATTCCTGGTGAATTAAGAAACAGATGCAGTGGGGGAGTTAGCGGGGAGGAGAAAAAGGAAGGGAGTAACAATGTTTGACAAGAAATGTACTCATTACCTTATGTAACTAACCCCTCTGTACAATAAAATATAAATTTTTTCAAAAAAAGAAACATGCTGCCAAAGCTATATGTAATACTTCCTTAAAACAACAATCTGCACCCTACTCCATTTTTTAGAGATGATATGTTTCTTTTTTTTTTTTTTTACATTTCTAGGATTTTTTTTCCTTGGGGGGCAGGTGTCAGTTCTGGGACTTGAACTCGGCATAGATGCTGTTTCTTAGCTTTTCTACTCAAGGCTAATGCTCTGCCATTTGAGCCACAGTGCCAGTTCTGATTATTTATTAGAGATAAGAGTCTCATGGACTTTCCTGCTCAGTCTGGCTTTAAACCTCGATCCTCAGATTTCAGCCTCCTGAGTAGCTAGAGTTACAGGTGTGAGACCACCGGCACCTGGCTTCTACTCTGTCTTTTTGGTAGTTACTTAGAGATAAGAGTCAACCAACTTTCCTGCTTGGCCTGGCTTCAAACCTCTATTCTCAAATTTCAGCCTCCTGAGTAGCTAGGATCACAGGGGTGTGACATTAGCTTTGGGCTATAATAATTAGAAATTCTTTAACAATGAGAGATGCAAAATTACATATTTAGGCCATTACCTAGCTCAGCCACTTGAACCACACCTCCAGTTTTTCTGTTTTGCTGGTTATTTTGGAGCAGTCTAGCAAACTTTTTTGCCTAAGCTGATTTTGAACCTCAGTCCTTCTGGATCTCAGCCTCCTGAATAGCCAGAATAACAATTGTGAACCATAGGCACTCATCCTCAGTTTTCCCTTTTTAAAACAATGTTCCTTCACTGTTGATCTGTTGGGTTTTCTTAGATGACAGTGCTGTGTTTGTTATAACTAGACACTCAGTAGCTATCAGTTGTTACTGTGGTCCCAAACCTAACTGAATGGCTGAATGGACCTCAGCAATTTAAGGGGTTTGGAATTTATTGGGGAATTTTTCAAATGGTTTGTTATTGGCAGTGCATGGGATTGATCTCATGCATACTAGGCAAGTGCTGTCACTGAACTACATTCCCTGGAATCTATGGGTTTAAAGATACTCTAGGGCTATTCTACCTAGTTTGAGGAATTTTCTTAATAGTACTTTGATTTTTTTCCCATCAGTCATGGGGCTTGAACTCAGGGCTTGAATGCTGTCCCTGAGCTTTGTCACTCCAGGTTAGTACTCATCAGTTTGAACCACAGTGCCACTTCTGGTTTTCTGGTGGTTTGTGATGAGTCTCACAGACTTTCTGGCCTGGGATGGCTTTGAACCACAATCCTCAGATCTCAGCCTCCTGAGTAGCTAGGATTACTGGTGTGAGCCACCTGCACCTAGCTTTGAATATTTCCTTCTATGTATAAATACATACTTAAAGATTTAAATATTTTGTAATATCCTCTTTTGCTGAATGCCAAGAATTGGCAAGACTTGATGGAAGTATCTAGATTCTGTGTACATCTTTGCATTATAATTTTAATCCAGATATAAATAAAGGGGTTTTTTGCTCATTGATATATTCTGTTCATTAGTTAGTCATTTTTCCACTTAGTTTTTCTTTAGTGCTAATCTCAAATTTAGATTACTGTCATCAGGTGTAAAAGTATTTTTTAGTATGTGATTCTACCTTATAATTTATTTCAGATTTAAGAAATCTAGGAAATAGGTTTTATAGGTTTTTATTAATTGTTTATGCCTTATTAGAATTTCTTAGTCTTTTACTTTTAAATTTAAAAAATATTTAAATGTTAGAAAATATAGTTAAATAAAATAATAATTTATTATTGCCAGGTCTTCGGCAAGAATATGCAGCTACCACATCTCGGCGCAGTTCTGGTTCATCTTGCAATTCTACAAGACGGGGTACTTTTAGTGATCAGGAACTTGATGCACAAAGTTTAGATGATGAAGATGACAATATGCATCATGCCGTATACCCTGCTGTTAACAGGTTTTCACCATCACCACGCAATTCACCTCGACCATCACCTAAGCAGTCACCCAGAAATTCACCTCGTTCACGATCTCCTGCGCGGGGAATAGAATATAGTAGAGTATCCCCACAGCCTATGATTAGCCGCTTACAGCAACCTCGCCTTTCACTTCAAGGCCATCCCACAGATTTACAGACAAGCAATGTTAAAAATGAAGGTAAAACATCAGTAGATATTGTTTCTTTTTTCTCTTTTGATAGTACTGTGTTTGAATTAGGGCCTCATGCTCTACCACTGAGCCATGTCACTAGCCCTTTTCTGTATTGTTTATTGTATTTTAAGGTCTTATTTTTTGCCTAGCTCTTGCTTGGCCCACAATACATCTATTATAGATTTCTCATCATAGCAGGAATAACAGAGTTGTGCCACCACATCCAACTTCTTCTATTGAGATGGAGTCTCATGGACTTTTCTTCCAGGGCTGGACTGGAACTTCAGTCTTCCTCATCTCAGCCTTCTGCATAGCTAGGATGACAAGCAAGGGCTGCCACTCCCCATTATTGGTTGAATGCATTGAAGAGCTTGGACTTAATCACAGTCCTCTCAAACTCAGCCTCCCAACTAATTGGGAGTATTACAGTGTGAGCTATGGATGATTAATGAGAGGGTCTCTCATTCTACCCATTTTCAAACTCTGGATTGCGATTCTTTTTTCCTTTTCATAATTTGTGTAAATAATTTTGTTTTCAGTTCTAATACTTTAGTTCTCCATTAGAATGATTTGATTTCTTTTTAACTGAAATTATATTATTGTAGAAAAACTGAGACGCAGTCTTCCAAACCTGTCCCGAACATCTAACACACAAATTGACTCTGTGAAAAGCAGTAGAAGTGACTCAAATTTTCAAGTGCCAAACGGAGGAATACCTCGCATGCAACCTCAGGCTTCAGCCAGTATGTATTTTTCTCATGCTTTCAGGTATCAATAACAGGAAATGAAAATTACAGATTTTTATTTTGTGCTGTGTTACTGCATTAAGCTGTTACTAAAAGATAATGAACTTTTGTATAGCAATCATTTTGGGGAGATACTAGGGGATTGAACTCAAGGCCTTATGCCCTCTACCACTTGAGTCATACCTATTTTGCTTTATTTGGGGGATAGAATTCCACTTTTATGCCCGGACCATCCTGGACACAAGCATACTATTTATGCTTCCCTGGGAAGCTGGAGTGACAGACATGCATCATGGTGTCCAGCTTTTGGTTAAGATAGGGTTTCTTGTGAGAGCAACCAACTTTATAGAGGTTTTAAACAAGCAAAATCTATTTAAAATAAGGTACATTTGCCTTTTGCTTGTAGAAATAGAATAGAAATAGTGACCAATATCCTATGCAAACATATCACTTAGTATTTAAATCTTCTTTTTGAAAATCTCTGCAGCACTGAAGGTATGCTCAACTGATAAGAGTGCCAACCTAGCAAGTATAAGATTCTGAGTTCAAACCTCACTAAAACCAGGAAAAGATCTCTTCTTTAGGAATATGTAAGGCTGCATATGTTGCTCAGTGGTAAAGTGTTTGCCTAGCATATGAAAGGCCCTATATCTGATCCCTACCACCACTAAAAAAATAAAATACACGCACACATATGCGTGCACACACACATACACACACATTTTAGCAAAAGACAGCATTGAATCCAAGTGACTTGTGTAATAAATAACACATTTTTCTTATTTACTGGTTGTGTATGCTATTGTTTATATCATAGGAATTTAGATATCTAAAACTTAATAGATTAGATAACTTCCTTAATTTACGTATCTAATCTTAATCCTCAAAGATTCCATGAAAAAGGTACCATTATCGACATTCTATAAATTAGAAATTTAAACATCAGAATCTGACTTTACCCATGGTTGTGCATATTACATATAATGTAAAGGACAGGTCACTGTCCATACTTTTGTTGATCCAGCCTACAAAGGTCACACACAGACTTGTCCACATATGTTATGTGGTACCAAAGTATAAAAATATCCAGAAGTGTCATTTCTGATTTTTCTAAAATTTGAAATTCTATAGTTTACAACACTGTAGAAAACGTTAACCTAGAGATTTACATATCTCGTTTATTCTGTTGAATATATTTCAAAACAGATTTTCACATCTAATGCAATATTAAATTTAGCATACCAGTCTGGAGAAATTGGTATTGTGAACTGAATATTTAAGAAGGCTGTTGTGATACCCACTATGGTAATTATTAGTAGTGTAGAACATACAAATTTATAAACTTTTTAGAGTGAAATTAAGAACAGAATTGGAACTCTGTCATCTTTGAAATGGTAAGTGGTAGGTTTTGTGCTATAAGCCTTCATAGTAAGCTAATTTGATATAGAATGTCATATATCTGGGAGGTTTTTTTCCCCTTATATATTTAACAAGTACAATAGTAAATGAAATGTCAGCCATCAAAATGATAGAGTAATAAAACTCATGTATTTTATAAGCTATGCTTTTATAGCATCTGCACATAATCCAAAACATTTGTGCTTGGCTTTCAATGCTGCGGATTTATAGTTGGTTTTAATTATTATGATTTGAATTTTGAAAACAAATTGACATGAGCTAGGCACTGGTGGCTCAACACCTGTAATCCCAGCTATTCAGGAGCCTGGGATCTGAGCACCTCAGTGCAAAGCCAATCCAGGCAGGCAAGCCCATGAGATTCTTATCTCCAATTAGCCACCAAAAGCCAGAAGTAGAGCTGTGGCTCAGGTGGTAGAATACTAGCATTAAGCATAAAAGCTCAGGAATATGTTCAGGCCTTGAGTTCAAGCCCCAGGACTGGAACAAATAAAACAAAAATCTTTACATGATAAATCTTAAAACATCACCCCAATAGAGCTATTGTCAGTACCAATTCTGATTCAAGGTTGTTCTTCGTGGGAAGAATATGCCCTGTACTTGAACTGTTACAGTATCACAACAATGATAAATAGCTTTACATAAAAACAGAAGAAAAGAAAGATTGGAAAACTGGTATATATATGTTAGTAGAAAATGTATTGGCTGTATATTAAGCTACATGATAATTACTTGCCTTGTATGGGGATGGAATTGCCTTCAATAACCATCTGCTGTTTTCCTAGAATTTTTTTTATATAGGCAAAGTAATTTCCCTTTTTCTAAGTAGTTAATAATTACTAGGAAAATGGGAGAAAATGGTGTTCCAATTATAACGTACTATTGTATGGAAAAATATATGCAATTTCACAAAAGTGTATTTCTATGTTTGAACAATATATTGGTAGAAGAGTTAAATTATCATTCTTTTTTAGTTGTATATAATTGCTCATATGTATATTTGTAGCTACAATAAAACCAGCTTATAATTTAAAATGTCACATAATGTTTATTTTTGTGTAGAATTAAACTTACCAAAAATATATTTGGAAAATTGATCATCTAGAATATCAACAGGCTTAAGCTTGTGTTTATAAAAATACTTAAATAGTTTTTATGAAAGCCTTTTAATTTATAATTATGTGTGTATAATAGCAAGTTTTATACAATGAATTACAGTTTGTATTTCTTCTGTAAACTTCTGTTGGTAGTGTTATAGATACTCCATTTTACTTTCAAATATTCATTTTTTTCAACTCTTAAGTGGCAAAACTTCAGTTCTTACTTGCTGGTCTGCATGAAGCTAACTTTGCAAGGTTGCTTACTTCTACCTACTGGACCACTTCTTTTGCCTTGTTACTATGCCAGTCGCTGTTTTTATATGCTTATTTGCTGTGGCTGCATTATTGTAGATGCTGACATTTAAATATGAGTATTATAAGAATCCTAGTGTATTTTAAACTTTTATAGTATTATAAATTTTCACCATTTTTATTTGGGAAATGTGAATAACTTAAAAGGTTTAAGAAAACCAGAGCATTATAAAGATCATGGGTACAGGCCATTTTTCTCAGTGTTTAATTAAAGGGAAGAATGTTTGTCAAGGGAGAAAGCTAGTAAAAAAAAAAAAACAGGATTAGCAGAAAATGTAATTTTCTGAAATATATATGAAATACTGGCTCATAAATAAGAAAAGGAAGAGTGCACTCTCAAAGAGAATTTTTAAGTCTACTTGTTTAAAAAAAATATAGCCAAAAATGGGTTAGTATTTTTAAATACTCAAAAATTCTTTCACATTTATTATCATTGAATTTCACAAACATAATTCTTTTACTTTTTATTTTTACAGAAAAAAAGGACAGATCCACATAAATTTTATAAATAATGCAAGGTTATATAACTAGAAAAGTGGAAAAACCAAGACCAAATTATTCCTTCCTTTCAACACCTACTTGAAACTTCTTATTGTTTAGAATACATAATGCTGACATTAATTATAAATGAGGAGGCATCTTGGAAAATACTCTTAGATAGAGTATTGGAGCATGACTTGAAATTAAACTATAAATAACTTGTTAATTACTACAAAAGAATAAAATAACTCAGCAATATCCATTTGCCCATTTTGCCTAATGTAAAAATAGTTTTACAGGGCTGGGAAGGTGGCTCAGTGGTAGAGTGCTTGCCTTGCATGCATGAGGCCCTGGGTTCGATTCCTCAGCACCACATAAACAGAAAAAAAAAGACGGAAGTGGTGCTGTGGCTCAATGTGGTAGAGCTCTAGCCTTGAGCTGAAGAGCTGAGGGACAGCGCCCAGGCCCAGAGTTCAGGCCCCACTACCGACCAAAAAAAAAAAGTTTTACATAGTATACAGAGTATACCTGAGAACAGTGATCTATAGGACCAACATTGTACTCTGGATCTTTCACTGTATCCAGTGCAGTATCCAGAACAGTTGTCTGCTTGAACATAGCCCAGACTATTCTGATACCTACAAGCAAGGAATTCATTTCCTACCAGAACACTGAAAGGTGATCCTTAAACTTTATGTAATTATGAAACTTGAATTGAAATAAATCTAATTATATAATAACCATAGTTCATGGGCTTAGAATGAGTAAAGTGTTTATGGAACATCAGTTTAAGAATAAGTAGTGCAGTGATGTTGTCAGTTATCTAATCACAAGATTTTATAAATACAATGTTGTTATTGGATTGAGGAGGTTGGAGACCTAGAATCTCATTCTTAAAAATGTCTCAGCTGATTTTGAAGCATATTCAAGTTTGAAAGCCACTTATTGAACCTCAGCTGAGGGGTTTATGTTCTGTCCATAATGCAAAAAATATAAATGAGTGAGACAGCCTATGCCTGCCAATAGTAAGAATTAACAGGCTAGAACTTCTGAGAGAAGAGAGATATGTTAGCCCCATGAAGTAGATGTGGGATCCAGAAGATCTCTGCCAGCTCAAGAGGAGCTTGCATGAGTTGCCAAACAAAGAATTACAGAGTATGCAATGAAAATTCTAAAGAATGATAACCTGGTCCTAGTGGTTTCCTACAGCTGAAGTGCAGAGAAGAGGATAGGTGAAGAATAGAATCAGTGACGGGGTCTGAGAAGTGGAGGTAGGAAATAGACTCTTAAGAATTTTTAAGTTTGAGTTTCATCCTATAAGCCTAAGGAGCCCTAGGGAGCTTTTTTTGTTTGTTTTTGGTTTTGGGGGGGCTTGAACTCTGGGCCTGGATGCAGTCCCTGAGCTCTTCAGCCCAAGGCAAGTGCTCTACCACTTGAGCCACAGTGCCACTTTCGGTTTTCTGGTGGTTAATTGCAGATGAGAATCTCATGGACTTTCCTGCCTGGGCTGGCTTTGAACTGTGATCCTCAGATCTTGGCCTTCTGAGCAGCTAGGATTACAGGCTTGAGCCACCAGTGCCCAGCCCTAGGGTGTTTTTAATTGGTTTTATAACAGTATGGAAAATGGACTAAAGTGAAGAGAGAGGAGAAATTACTGAGAAGGCTCTTTACTGCATAATCTGTGCAGGAAATAAAGGTTTGAACAAAGGGGTGAGTCAATAGTAAAATCTAGAGTTTGTTTTTTTTCTTTTCAATAATTAGAAAATGGCTTGGTAACACAGAAGATTGGAGGTGAAGTGGGTGAGCGAAAATCAAAGGATAACTGAGAATTTGTAAGCAACAAGAAATTTAGTGTTCTAGTATTATTATTTTTTACCCTGGTCCTGGGACTTGAACTGTAGGCTTGGGCACTGTGCTGGCACTGAGCTTTTGTGCTCAAGGCTAACATTCTAACACTTGAGCTTCAGCTCTGCTTCTGTTTTGGGGGGAGTTAATTGATGATAGTCTTACAACTTTCCTGCCCAGGCTGGCTTCAAAACCAAGATCCTCAGATGTCAGCCTCCTGAATAGCTAGGATTACAGGTGTGAGTCACTGGCACCCAGTTCTGGTATTCTTTTTTAAAATTTTGGTATACTAAGATTTGAACTCAGGGCATGTGTTTGCTAAATAGGTGCTCTGCTGCTGAGCCATGCCACCAGTTCAGCAGTAAGAGATTTTAAATAAAACATCACAAGATTTTTAGCTAATTAATTTTCATTCACTGAAGTAGCTTGTAATTAGTGTTTAGCACTTAGTAAAGATTGCTTTTAACAGTCTCCCTGTGTTACTAAGCCCAGTAACCTAATGAAATTAAATGAATTAGAATAATAGCGGCAAGAAAAAAAAACCTGCCAACAGTGAAAATATTTTATCAAACTTTGAATTTTAGAACTGTCAGCAAAAAAATTAATAAAATCTCTACTAAAAGGATAATATATTTTCATAGCTAACATTCTATTATTATAGAATGATTTGGGATGTTTCACTTAAACTAGTTCACTTTGTCATTTAGAAAATGTCTGCCTTTCTGAAGAGAAAATGGATCCGATGAGATTAATTTAGATAAAAATTTAGTTCTTAGCCAGCCTCTGGTGGCTCACATCTGTAATCCCAGCTACTCAGGAGGCTGAGATCTGAGGATTACAGTTCAGAACCTTCCCTGGCAGGAAAGTCTGTGAGACTCTTACCTCCTATTGACAACCAGGAAATTGGAAGTAAAACTGTGGCTCAAAGTGGTAGAGCACTATTCTTGAGCAGGAGAGCTCAGGGACAACACCTAGGCCCTGAATTCAAGCCCCATGACTGACCCAAAAAAAAAAAAGGTTTTTGTTTGGCTGACATCACCTGATGATTGATAGTTTATGAAAATCATCATTCAAATCTGTATCAGATAAACTTAGAAGCTGCTACAGAATTGTTTATGTAGTCTCATTCTACAGTGAATTCCTGGTAAAAGTGTGTCCCTTGTCTAGTTTCCATTGTTGTGACTTGACCATGAAATTTGAAAGACAATAGAGTCCATTAAATTTACCATAGCTGTGACTGCAAATAGATTATTGTGGATGGTATTAGATTTTAATAGATTGCTGGTTTGCTTTGCCGTCATATACAGCTGAGTTCTGTTCTTCAGGATACTATTCACGTTGCAATTTCATATTCTTACAGTTGCTTTTTACTTAATCTGGAATACTTTTTCCCAGTTTCTACATCACTCATTAAGTCTCACTCTTTCTTCATCTTTGTGCAAATACCCTCTTAGGGAAAATTTTTCCTGGTCATTTATTTGTAATTGCAACTTAAATCTTCTTGTCCCCGTTTTCTACTTACTTTTCTCCTTGAGATAGCTATCACCGTTGGGAAAGTTGTTTCTTTTGCTACTTCGTTTATATTGTCTGTCTCCCCTTTCTTAAGTTCTAGTTTCATGAGAATATCAACTGTCTATTGAGTTGGCTACTAGCTCCATGTCCCCAAAGCAGTACTGGGAGTGAAGCAGATACTCAGCTCTACGAGTAATTGAATATAGGATGGATGGGTAGATGGATGGATGGTTGGATGAAAACATGTGAATAAATATGTAGGTGAAGGATATTTGATGATAATAGTGCATTTTATGATGTAGGTATAAGGTAACCCATTCATTACAAAGTTTTTTTTTCAATGTGGAGTTTTTGCTAGTCTTCCTATTTGAGTTAAATTGGCATCAGACACTATTTAGCTATAGTAATTTATAGAGTGCTGAGAATCAGAAGTGAAATACATTGTAAATTTATTAGCTGTAAGGTAATAATCATTGCCCAACTTTGATAGAATTCAGCATATTATTCTTTGTTCTCTAATAATTTATCAAATATTACTTTATAACCCCACTACTTATCTGTGTCCTTGCTATACTCTTAGGCAAGAAATCTCTTTGATTTAAAGAAAATGGTATGTTCATCTAGAAGTATAGAACTTTACACCAATGGATATAGGTGACTGCATTGGTAGATGTGGGACTCTATATGTATACCACTATAGATCACAGAAGCCATGGTAACTTGTTTTAGAGTAATTGGAACCATTTTTACTCCAGACTTGGGCTGAATATTAAATGATAGTATGAGAGTTTTAATGTAGTTTCAGAAGATTAGAAATTTGGAAAAAGACAAGAGTTCTTCATTGATCATATTAAAAGGCATATGCTAATTTGAGCACCAGTGGCTTGTGCCTGTAATCCTAACTATTCAAGAGACTGAAATCTGAGGATCTTAGTTTGAAGCCAGTCCTCCAGGCAGAAAAGTCCCTAAGACTCTACTTCCAGTTAACCACCAAAAAGCTGGAAGAGAGGCTGTGGTTTAAATGGTAGAGCACTAACAGAGAAAAAACAAAAAAACTAAGGGACAGCTCCCAGGCCCTGAGTTCAAACCCTAATACCAGTACCGAAAGGAAAAAAAAAAAAAAGGCATATGCCTTTTCTCATTCAGACCCTTCAGCTCACATCAACACTTGTGCATGCGTACATGCACACACATGCACACACACCTCCCTCTCTGCATGTGTATGTACATGATTTAAATATGATATTACTCAAAGATGGAGGTTAAAATTAATTGAATTGTATAACAAGAAAATGTTGACCACAGTAAAGCCATCAGATTATGACTTTCAGAAGACTTTCCTGGTTCTGAGTTTTCTTCTCCTTTTTGAGTATGGGGATTTATTTCATTTTAGGGCATTTCATCTAACAATAACTGCTTTGCCAAAATGCGCTTTTTTGTAGTAAAGGTATTGCATTTATTTTCTATGCTGTGTGCTTGTGTTCATCACTTTTATCTTTATATTTGTATTCTTTGCATCCTGTAGCATGTTTGCTGGTGGTTTGTTTTCTCTTTGATATGTCAGCTGATTGACATATGAGTTTTTTTCATCTACCAAAAAACTAGTTCTAAGTATGCTGTATGCATACCTTGTGTTGCACTGAGCTTCTCTTTAAAATCTCTTTGCTTCTGGGTCTAACATTTTCATCTTATAGTTTCTCTTCCTTGATAAGTTTTAAAGTTTCTATTAAAATATTCAAGTTTACAGAAGCTATAGCCTTTATCTTGTACTTCCAGGCAAATATTACAGTTCTTTATTTTTCAACAGCTTCGCAAAGGCTGAAAAATTTGCCTCGCACTTCCCTCAAAGCCAAACAGTTGCTTCAAACTTCATCTACAAAAAGAGGTAACTACAGCCTCTTACTAAGTTTAAAGTTTCAGCAGATGCTGTAGCTAACCCTTATGCCTCTTGGCATTCTGAGTCAGTGATGTCTACAAGACACATTTCAGTCTCTTTTTTCATAATATAAGGTGAATTAATTCCTTGTTATATGGATAAATCCAGAAGAAACATTTTCTACAGAGGTATGTATTGGATTGCTCTTCTGAAAGGAATAGAGAATTTACCGTTTTTCTAACCACAAATCAGCATTTAACATATTAGTTAATAAGTGCTCTAAAGTAAATCAAACGTTTGGCATTCCATGTGTTGTTTTTTCTTCAGACATTAATTTTTGTTTACTTATATATAACATGAAATAAAAACACTTTGTATTAGAAACTGATTGATGCTAAAGCACTGTTGTGTGGTTGTAAGAATTGAGTGTTAGAGATATAGAAGTTAAACATGACAGCTCTCCAGTATATGATTCTAAGAGTCTGGATGTAAAGTATATAAAAGGAAGCAGAACTGAGAGAAAACAGTGACATTGGTTAAACTGACAGTACTGAGTAGAAGCTTTAGAGAAAATTTGACTGAAGAAATACAAACAATGAGAGATGTGTGAATTTGTAAATACCTGTTGACCAATAACGATATCTTTTGGTACCATAGTTAGGAATAATGAACTTTAAAGATTATATTCTTTGATGGAACAGGAAATTATTTTGAGGGTTTTTATAGCAAAGAGTTGTTCATATTATCAAAAAAGCTTACAAAAGAGTAACTACAATTACAGTGTAGTCATAATATAAACATTGCAGTCAGATTGGTTTAACCAATAATTATAATATAGCTATGTAAGGATGCCCATGAAGTTGAGGTGAGGGACAGTAAAAAAAGTATTGTCTTTTGTCTTTGTTCTTTTTTACTTACCTCCCTCCATCCCTCCCTTCCTCTCTCCCTCCCTCCCTCCCTTTTTTCCTTCCCTCCTTCCTTCCTTATTTTTTCTAGTCCAGTTTGTTTTATTTACATGCTTTCTTTTTTTGGGGGGGATCTGGTCGTGGGGCTTGACCTCTCAGCTCAAGGCTAGCACTCTACCACTTGAGCCACAGTACCACTTCCGGTTTTTTTCTTTTTGCTTATGTGGTGCTGAGGAATCGAACCCAGGGCCTCATGCATGCAAGGCAAGCGCTCTACCACTGAGCCACCTTCCCATACATGCTTTCTTTTTTAACAAAGGTAGAATAAGCAACTTATTTTTTCTAGTCCAGTTTGTTTTATTTACATGCTTTCTTTTTTAACAAAGGTAGAATTCTTTTGTTCATGCATATATAAATCTATACACCACAAAGTGTATTGAAGGAATAAATTCTGGGGTTCTAGTGTATAGAATAGAACTTATAATACAAGAATGTATCATGTGTATTTCAGAATATAAATTAGGTTTTTGAATGGTCTCATTACAAAACATGATAAATGTATGAGGCTATGAGTATACTCACTACTCTTAATTTGATCAACACACCATACATACATGATTTGGACCATCACAATTTACCCTATAAATATAAATAAAGCCTTTTCTTGAATGAAAGAATCATGCCTGTAATACTAGCTACCGGGGAGTCTGAGATCTGAAGGTAATGGTTTGAAGTCAGCCCAGGCAGAAATCTTGTGCATCTTGATCAGTATCTTTTAATTTACCCTTAGAAGTTACATTATTTTTGTGCTTCTGAGCTACCATACTTCTTTCCATGATTAGATGACGTAACAGTCCAGTCTCAGCTATTATGAATTAGAATTCTTGCATATCTAGCTGTCTTAATTTAGTAAAACATTTATGCGTATTTATGTTCTGTTGTTTCATCTCTTATTCACTAATCCAAGTTTTCATATTTTATAGTTGGTGTTGTGGTTTGTAGATTGTCTTTATATACCTTTTCTCTTAAGTTCTAAACCAATTGAGAAGTGGCTACAGGATATAGAATAAGGTGGAATTCAGTAGAATTGAGAAATATCTCTTTGATGTTAGGCCAGAACCCTCTTCACCAAAAGTAGCCACTATTCTGACTTTCTTTTTCTCTTTTCTCTCTTCCGCTCTCCCTCTCCTCTTCTCCTCCTCTCTCTCCCTCCCTCCTTTCTTTCTCTTCTCCCTCCTTACCCCCCCTCTCTTTTTGTTGGTCGTGAGACTTGAACTCTGGGTGTGGGTGAAGTCCCTGAGCTCTTTCACTCAAGGCTAGACTTTACTACTTAGAGCCACAGCTCCACTTCTAGTTTTCTGGTAGTTAATTGGTTATAAGAATCTCACAGAGACTTGGGGACTTTCCTGCTTGAGCTGGCTTTCTTTTTCCTCTGAAGGCTAGCGCTATACTGTTTTGAGCCACAGGTCCACTTCAGGTTCTTAAGTGGTTAATTGGAGATAAGAGTCTCAGGACCTTTCCTGCCCAAGCTGGCTTTGAACTATGATCCTCAGATCTCAGCCTCCTGAGTAGCTAGGATTACAGCCTTGAGCCACTGGCGCCCAGCCTAGTTTCCCTTTTTTTTTTTTTTTTTTACCCCTCTCTTCCCCACTAAGGTAGGTCCTGTTTAGTTCAGCTTGCCTTGAACTTCCCATCCTCCCGCCTTAGCTGCCCAAGTGCTGCAACTACAAGCATGCATGACTGTTCCTGGATTGCACCTTTCAATATATGCCTCAAGTTTCTCTTATTTTAAACTTCTCCATTCCTTTTCTTTGTAGATTTTACCATGTCATTTGTTTTGTACGATTTCTGTGATGCAGTCCCATTTGTCCATTCTTTCCATAACTTCCTGGGCATTCAGTACTATTCAAAAAATTGCCTATACCTATGTGTTCTTTGTATTTTCCTATAGGAGTTTCAAATTTTCATATCTTACATTAAGATCTTTTAATAGGAAAAAATATATCTGTGTTTCTAGATTTGATTTTTTTTAAAGTCTGAGATTTCTATTATTTAAAAATTGATTTTTAGCTGGGCACCAGTGGCTCACTCCTGTAATCTTAGGTACTCAGAAGTCTGAGATCTGAGGATTGTGGTTTGAAGCCAGCCTGGGCAAAGTCCATGAGACTCTTATCTCAATTAAACTACTCAGAAAAAGTTGGAAGTGGCTCTGTGGCTCAAGTAGTAGTGCTGGCTTTGAGTACAAAGAGGCTTAGTGACAGGGCCCAGGCCCAGAGTTCAAGCTACAGGAAAAACAAAAAACTTTTACACAGAATATAGGATGAGAGATAGACATCTAGTTTCAGTCTTCTATATGTTGTTGATAGATAACAAGCTTTTTCCAGCACCATTTGTTAAAGAAGCAGTCTTTTTTCTAGTGTATGTTTTTGGTTCCTTTGTCAAAAATCAGGTCACTGTAACTGTGTAGGTTTATTTGCTGGTCTATTTTGTTCCATTGATCTTAGTGTCTATGTTTGTGTCCGTATCATGTGGGGTCTGTTACGGCTTCATCATACAATTTCTAGTCAGGTATTATGATACCGCTAGCATTATTCCTTGTTTGGGATTAGTTTTACTATTGAGTCCTTTGTTTCCCTGTGAAACTTTGATTTTTCTATTTCTGTTTAGAGTAACTTTGGGATTTTGATGAGGATTTATTTTCATAGCATTATTTCTGCCAGTCCATGAACATGAGACATTTACCTCATCGCGTGACTTTTTTTTTTTGGTTGGTCATGGAGCTTGAACTCTGGGTCTGGGTGCTGTCCTTGAGCCACAGTGCCACTTCCAGTTTACTAGTGGTTTATTGGAGATAAGAGTCTCACGGACTTTCCTGCCCCGACCATCTTTGAACCGTGATTCTCAGATCTGAGCCTCCTTAGTAGCCAGGATTACAGACGTGAGCTACCAGGTACCCGGCTCAAGTGACCTTTTTATATTTCTTTCTTTAGGGTTTTGTGTTTTTCATTGAGAGATCTCTGGCCTCTTTGATAGATTGGAATTGTTTTCTTGTTTACATTCTTAAAGCTATTGATTTTTGCTTATTAATATTGAATCCTTCTAAATTGCTGAAAATGTTTATTAGCTCTAGAAGGTTTTTGGTGAAATCTTTTAGGTCTTTTAAGTATAGACTCATTTCATCTCTGAATAAAGATAATTTTACTTCTTTCTTCCCTATATGACTCCCTTTTATTTCGTTCTCTTGCCTCCTTCTGTTTAAGAACTTTAGTATTTACTAAGAAAGAGTGGGGACAGTGAATGCCTATCTCCTTCCTAACTTTGGAGAAAATTATTTTAGTTTTTCCCTATTGACTCTGAGGTGACTTACAGGTTTGCTCTATATACCTTTATTATGTTGAAGTACATTTCTTCTATTCCTAGTTTCATCAGAGCTTTTATCTCTGGCCACTATTTTACCTATTAGTAATTATGCTCAAGAAAGATATCTCCTGAATTTGGGAGCTGGGGGGACTTGAACTCAGGGCCTGTCTCTATCCCTGAATTTTTGTGCTCAGAGCTAATGCTCTACCACTTGAGCACTCTTCTGTCTTTTTTGGTAGTTAATTGGAAATAAGAGGCTCATGGACTTTCCTGCCAGGCTGGCTTTGAAGCATGATCCTCAGATCTCAGATCCTTGCATAGCTAGGATTACAGGTGTGAGCCATTGGCACCCAGCTCCTGAAAATTTTAAATAATAAAAATCTCGGACTTTATTTATTTATTTATTGTGTTGGTCATGGGGCTTGAACTTTGGGCCTGGACACTGTCCTGAGCTCTTCAACTCAAGGTAAGCACTGTACCACTATGAGCCACAGTACCATTTTCAGTTTTCTGGTGGTTAATTGGAAATAAAAGTCTACGGATTTTCCTGCCCAGGCTGGCTTTGAACCTCAGTCCTCAGATCTCAGCCTCCTGAGTAGCTAGGATTACAGGCATAAGCCACTGGGACCTGGCTAGACTTTTTTTTTTTTTAATCCAAGAGCACAGATGTGTTTTTCGGTATTATATAAAATACACTTAAGATTCAAAGTGAAGGGAGGAGAAGGGAGACCATCTAGGGACCTTGAGATTCAAGGAATGACATGGTAGTAAGTTCCCAGAGGGTTTGTTTTTTTTTTTTTGCTTTACATACTTAGTGCCTTCAAAAATCCATTGGGTGTGGAAGACAAAAAGCTTCTCAAAGTACTAGGGAAGACAATTGCTTTACTCCAACCAAGTAGCCACAGCTGTGGGTGGGCTTAGATTTCAGTAGGCCCAATAGGGAGGTTGGATTTTGCGTGTGAGGCACCCCAACACCTTTCCCCAAGATGTATCAGAGACCACAGTAAAGGGGTGAGACTTCTATCTGCTGGCTTGCAATAAGCATTCAGCTTTTAGTGTCATTAGAGACCTGCACTTCACCTCAGCATCCTGCCCCAGCAGTAGTAAGGTGCTTTTCCACTTCCCCTCAAGTTGGTGTCAGCAGAGCTCTAGCTGAGAATTAGGACCTTCATGATTGCTCACCCTCACCACAGTAGCAGTGGAGACAAATCACGTGGGAAATCAGTAATTGTACCTCTATGTATCAGGCCAGAATGTGTTTAATCTAAGAGGAAACTGCCAAGTTGTTTCTTCAGTGTGGTAATAGTGTTTTACATTCCTACCAACAAAGTATGGAGAATCCAGATGCTTAGCAATATTTGTAATTGTTTCTGATTTTAATTATTTCCAATAGATGAGTGTGAGCAGTGTCTTATATGTTTTGTGCTGCTATAAAGAGAACACCTGAGTAAGACAGAAATGTATCCCTTAGTTCTGAAGTCTGGTAAGTCTTAATTGAGGAGCTGCCATCTGAATGGACCTTCTAACTGCCTGGTGACATGTTGGAAGACTGGAGAGCAAATAAGGAACTTATTGTTTTCACTTGAAAGAAGCTCCAGAGAGAGAGAACTTGCTTCCATATGCCTTTTATGTAGCACCAATTCATTCATGAGGGAAGAGTTTTCATGAGCTAACATCTCCTAAAAAATACTGCACTGGGAATTGTTTCCAACACATGACTTTGGGGATGCATGCAGACTGTAGTAGGTAGCTTACTCTGAGGATTTATTTTCACATTGTTAGTAATGGTGAATATCTTTTCATTTTATTCCCAAACATCCATATGTTTTCCCTTATGAAGTAGCAGCTGAAATCTTTTGTTCTTTTTCTTTTTTCTTTTTGGCAATTATGGGGCTTGAACTCAGGGCTGGGGTGCTGTCCCTGATTTTTTTTTCCCTCAAAGCTAGTGCTTTACAACTTTGAACCACAGCTCCACATTCAGTGTTCTGGTGGTTAATTGGAGATAAGAGCCTTTCCTGCCCAAGCTAGCTTTGAACCATGATCCTCATATCTTCGCTTGCTGAATAGCTAGGATTACAGGCTTGGGCCACCAGTACCTAGCTATTCTGCTAATTTTGTGTTCAATTTTATTCACTTATAAGAATTCTGTGTCTTCTAAATTAGAGTTTTACCAAGTACATATTTTCAAGTATTTACTCCAAGTTTATTATTTGCTTTCGCATTTTCTTAGTGACTACTTGTTGATATGAATATTTTACTTTAAGGTATTTCTAGTTTGTTTAGAGTTTTTAAAAATAGTGCATATTAAATTTTGGGTTTTCTGCATTTGTTAGTATGATCATGTGGTTTTCTTTTAGTCTATTAATGTGTGAACTTAAACTGATTTTTTTCAGACATTTATTTAACCTTATAACTCTACTTGAGTATGATAGAGCCTTTTGTGTATTATATTTTTATTATTACTAAGTAGTGTTACAAAGAGGTTATAATTTCATAAGTCAAATTATGGTTACAATGCTGGATTAAATTTTTCTAACATTTATTAAGGGTTTTTTTATATACATGTTCTTTTATTTATTTGGCTTTATCAGGGTAATGCTGATCTTATTCAATGACTTCTTCCTTTATAGTCTTGTGTATAGTGTTGAAATTTCTTCTTCAACTCTGTAAGAAAAAAGAACTATTTGAGTTTAGAATGTTATGTGGAAGAAAATTTTGAATTGCAAATTATGTGACTTTTATTAGAAAACCTGAATGGCTTTTTTGTTGTTATTATAAAGGTGATGTACAGAAGGGTTACAGTTACATAAGTCAGGTAATGACTATATTTCTTTTTGGACAGTGTCCTCCCTTCCTTCATTCTCTCCCATCCCTACCCACAAGTTGTATAGTTCCTTTTCAACATAGTGTCTCTAGTGAGTACCACTACTTCATATGTTCACCCTTTGTCCATTTCTGTACCTCCTCTTACCCTCCCAAAGACAGATAAATGAACAAGACAAAAAAGAAAAGAAAAACAGCAATGAAGAAAAAACCTCTTATTTCCATTTCCTGGAGTTCATTTCAATAAATATTATGACATGATGAAATGCACATAGGCATTGCACCTTTACGTTGAATGGCATTTTTGATTCAGCCTTTCATTATCTTCATGGAAGGTGAACTTAGGTTGACTGATATAAAGTCTCTTATTTTTTTGAATGAACTATCAAAAGAGCACTCATTCTTTTCAATATTGGTGTTTGTGCCATCCTTTCTTATTTTTATTGATATTTTCAGAACTATTTTGGTCTTCCAGTTTTATATTTGTTTAGTTTTTACATATTGGGTTGATCTTTGCTCTTATTTTTATAATTTAATTTTTATTTAATTATTATAAAGATGACATACAGAGGGGTTACATTTGAGTTTAGAATGGTTGCATAAGTCAGGTAATGAACACATTTCTTGTTTTTTTGTTGTTGTTTTTTTTGGGGGAGGAGGGGGGGTCGTGGGGCCTGAACTCGGCCTGGGCACTGTCCCTCAGCTCTTCAGCTCAAGGCTAGTGCTCTACCACTTGAGCCACAGCGTCATTTCCAGCTTTTTGCTTATGTGGTGCTGAGGAATCTAACTCAGGGCCTCATGCATGCAAGGCAAGCACTCTACCACTGAGCCACCTTCCCAGCCTTTATAAAGCTAGTGCTCTACCACTTGAGCCACAGTGCCACTTTCGGCTTTTTTTTTTCTTTTTGCTTATCTGGTGCTGAGGAATGGAACCCAGGGCCTCAGGCATGCAAGGCAAGCGCTCTCCCACTGAGCCATCTTCCCAGCCCATGAACACATTTCTTTATAGACAATGTCATCTCCTCCCTCGCGCTCTCCCAGTTTTTCCCTCCCATCTCTAGCTTAACGTGGAAGATCACCTCATTGATACTATGCTTCTTTTCTAATGTTAAGAGTTTTAAATTTTGCCCAAGCACTGCTGTTGATTCATCCCTTAAGTTACAATATTTTCATTTTCAATCAGTTCAAGAATATTTTCTAGTTCCCTAATGATATCATTAACCCATGTATTATAAAGATTATTTTTGCAATTCCAAAGTATTTAGCAACTTTTCCAGGTACCTCATTTATTTTTACCTCTACAAATTATTGATTGTATTATGACCAGAAAATGTACTTTATATGAAGTACTCCTTCCAAATTTTAGTATTATATATTTAGAATTGTATATGTCACATATTTATATGTGGAATGCTACTCTCTAAATATGCCATTTACAGTGCAAAAGACTTATAACAATACTTCTCTTCTGCACCATTCTCTGAGCTATTTGTTTTTTGCAGTGCTAGGTATTGAATTCAGGGCCTTTCACTTGCAAGGCAAGAGCTCAACACTTATCCACGTTCCTAGCCCTTTTCACTTTTAGCTTATTTTTCAAGTAAGGTGCATTTGCAACCTTGGACTGATTCTCCTACTTCTGCCTCCCAAGGATTTGGGCTTCCAGATGTGCACCACCATCTCCAGCTTGTGTGTGTGTATGTGTGTGTATTGCTTGTCAGTCCTAGGGGTTGAACTCAGGGCCTAGGTGCTGTCCTTGACCTTTTTTCACTCAAAACTATCACTACCACTTGAGCCACATAATCCCACTTCCATCTTTTTGGTAGTTCGTTGGAGATAAGAGCCTCAGACTTTTATGACCCAGGTGGCTTCAAACCATGATGGTCAGGTCTCAGCCTCCTATGTAACTAGGATTACAGATCACTCATACCCAGCTTACTTACATTTTAAATAGGTAATCTCATGGCACAATTTAAAAGTGAAATTTGGGACTAGGAGTGTAATTCTAGAGCACTCACCTAGAGGGCACTGGGCTGATCTCCAAAACTGCCCAGCCCTCCTTCCTCCCTAAACATTGATTATTTAAAAATCTTTTGTGTTTCCTGACAGGAACATCACAATTCCTGGCAGTGATCATTTATGCAGGTCAGCTTAGCACCTAGTATTATTTTCCTTCTCTCTAAGTATTTCTAATAGAGAGTGAAGAATTTTGAAATATATTTTTAAAGAGGATGAATGCATTAAACCCAGATTATTTTCAACTGAAAATTGTGGGAGATGGCTAATATTTACTTTAGTGACAGTACATTTTTTCAGATTTTTTTGCTTGCTTCCCTGCTGTTTCAAGAGTTTTTATATTTTGTTTAGAAAGGTAATTTTTTTGAACATAGAATTCTAGATTGGCAGGCTTTTAAAACTTTAGTGATGGAGCTGGGAAGGTGGCTCAGTGGAAAGCGCTTGCCTTGCATGCATGAGGCCCTGGGTTTGATTCCTTAGCACCACATAAGCAGAAAAAAGAAGCCGGAGGTGATGCTGTGGCTCAAGTGGTAGAGCGCTAGCCTTGAGCTGAAGAGCTGAGGGACAGTGCCCAGGCCCAGAGTTCAGACCCATGACCGACAAATAAATAAATAAAACTTTAGTGATATTCTTTTGTTATCTTCATTTCTATTGAGAAGTCTAATATTCCATCGTTGTTCCTGTTTTCCTTTTTTTTTTTTTTAAGGAAGTCCTTAAGTTTTTTTTTTGTTTTGGGTCCGGCCGTGGGGCCTGAACTCTGGGCCTGGGCGCTGTCCCTCAGCTCTTCAGCTCAAGGCTAGCGCTCTACCACTTGAGCCACAGTGCCACTTCCAGCTTTTTTTCTTTTTGCTTATGTGGTGCTGGGGAATCAAACCCAGGGCCTCATGCATGCAAGGCAAGCGCTCTACCACTGAGCCACCTTCCCAGCTCCATTCTTAAGATTTTTTAATCTTATTGTTTACTCCCAGAAGTTTGATCATGATGTAGTTTTTACTGCTTTGATACCTTCCTTGCTTTGAGGATTTTTTTACTGTATAAAAACATGTGTAAGATATCTGAGAGAATGATTTAAAGGAGGAAATACTAATTTGGGTTCATGGCTCAGAAGTTATAGCCCATCATGATGAGGAGGACATAGCAGAGCAGCTCACATCATGGCAGGAAGAGAGGGAAAATGCCTAGCTAGTGGCTTTCTCCGCCCATTCCCCTTTATTCCATCTGGGCACCTCCCCTCATGAGACAGTGCCACCCACATTCACTGATTTTTTCACCCTTATTTAATCCTTTCTGACACACCTAAAAAATGTGCTTTGTGTATCTCCTAGGCACTTCTCAAGTTGAGAGTTAAGATTTGCCATCACACATGATTCTCTCTCGCTACTGTGATAGGCCTTACTGTGACTTTTGTCCTAGATGCGACGTGAGGAAGATGAAATTGTGTAGAGTTAACTCATTTCTATGGCCTAGGTTTTCCCTCCTCAACCATAAAAAATTGAATAAGATCCATTTTTTTCCTCTCCCTTGTTCTGTCCCTACTCCTCCTTTCCCCTCCTGTCTTGAGTCCCTGCTCTAATATCAACTAAAATGTTGATATTATTTGCAGTGTTATCATCCATGTGTATCTGAATGTCCTTTCAGGAGTGACATGTCCAAACATGATTAAACAGAGAATTTTATTTCATGTCTGAGTATTTTAATATAAAAATCTTTTAGTAGAATTGACATTCTTAAAAAATTAGCATCTTCTATCACTTCAAAGACCTTTCTATGTGCCCCTTGATTTATAACTTTCTTATTTTGTGATGTGTACAGTAATCAGACCAGAATTTTTTTAATAATATTGTGAATTTCTAAATTTTGGTTACCCTGTGATATAAGACTTAGGACATACAGCCACCATATACTTATATGTGTTTTCATGAATGTTTCTTTGGGAAGAGAAATGGGTTTCAAATTCTAAATAGCAGCCTATAGTCAACCTTTGTAATGTTTTTATGTGGCCCAAGTTAGTTACTATAGTGAGGCAGAATCCTATAATGCATTTTCTTTTCTGACGTAGTAGGTTACAATCTGACCTAGTTAGAACTTTCAAGGACAGTTGTAAGTTCTGAGGAAAGGCTTATTTATTTAGAATTTACCAATTACCTTTTTTCACCTCTAATGAGCCCAGGAATATCCTTTATCGCTTACATTTGTATAAGTAAAGTGTTGAGCATACAGATGTACTAGTTCCCAGTCATCAAATGTAGACTAAAATAGTGATTTCACTTATATTCAGATTCCACTGAAGACATTGGTTTTTCTTTGCCATTCCACAGTACCTTCTCCAGGCAAATTCCGCTCTCCTGCAGCACCATCTCCTTTGGCTCTTCGACAACCAGTGAAAGCATTTAGTAACCATGGCTCTGGTTCTCCTGGTAGTCAAGAAACAACACAGTTCACACAAACCACCTCCTCACCCGGGCCTCCCGTGGTTCAGAACACAGTCCCAGCAAACCCCAGCAATATCAACAGTACTACTCTAACCAGACCTGCAGGGACAACCGCAATGAGAAGCGGCTTGCCCAGACCCAGCGCCCCTTCTGCTGGGGGTATACCAGTGCCTCGCAGCAAGCTTGCACAGCCTGTTCGCAGGTAAGTGGCAAACGCTCTGTCTCAGCATTCTTGCGTGTCAGCTCTGCATTTGATAATGAGCATAGAGAACCATAATGGATTTCCACTAGAGTATTAATACAATTTGAATAAAACATTACTTCCTTATTTCGAAGAAATCCTCATTTCAGACATTAGACCATTTTGGTTCAGATATTTAAATTCATCCAGATGACTGGTGTGATTAACCATCTTATAGGACATGTAGAAAAAACTGTTAGAACCACTCAATTTAGTTGTGATATGTTTATTTTGAGTACAGTGATAGTCAAAGATAATAATGTGTCAAAATCTAGAATCATATTTAAGATGTAACTTCTAGCTACCAAGTTTGAGTGGAATCTAGAAGCGTGGTTTTCAAACCCTGATACAAGGGGCTGGGAAGGTGGCTCAGTGGTAGAGTGCTTCCCTTGCATGCCTGAGGCCCTGGGTTCGATTCCTCAGCACCACATAAGCAAAAAGAAAAAAGCTGGAAGTGGTGCTGTGGCTTAAGTGGTAGAGCGCTATCCTTGAACTGAAGAGCTGAGGGACAGTGCCCAGGCCCAGAGTTCAGACCCCACGACCAGACCCAAAAAAAAAAAAATCAAACTCTGATACAAGTCAGAATTATCCGTGAAATTGTGTGTGTGTGTGCGTGTGCGTGTGTGTGTGTGTGTGTGTGTCAGAGAGGCAGACAGAGACAGACTTTTTGTTGTTTAATATCAGTTGAGGTGATTCTGATCCAAGCTAGGTTGTTAACCATGTTTGTGCAGTCTTTATATGCTTTTTAGGAAATACTGTTTTGGGGGTTTTTTTTGGGTCCCGTCGTGGGGCCTGAACTCTGGGCCTGAATGCTGTCCCTTAGCTCTTCAGCTCAAAGCTAACGCTCTACCACTTGAGCCACAGTGCCACTTTCGGCTTTTTTTTTTCTTTTTGCTTATCTGGTGCTGAGGAATGGAACCCAGGGCCTCAGGCATGCAAGGCAAGCGCTCTCCCACTGAGCCATCTTCCCAGCCCATGAACACATTTCTTTATAGACAATGTCATCTCCTCCCTCGCGCTCTCCCAGTTTTTCCCTCCCATCTCTAGCTTAACGTGGAAGATCACCTCATTGATACTATGCTTCTTTTCTAATGTTAAGAGTTTTAAATTTTGCCCAAGCACTGCTGTTGATTCATCCCTTAAGTTACAATATTTTCATTTTCAATCAGTTCAAGAATATTTTCTAGTTCCCTAATGATATCATTAACCCATGTATTATAAAGATTATTTTTGCAATTCCAAAGTATTTAGCAACTTTTCCAGGTACCTCATTTATTTTTACCTCTACAAATTATTGATTGTATTATGACCAGAAAATGTACTTTATATGAAGTACTCCTTCCAAATTTTAGTATTATATATTTAGAATTGTATATGTCACATATTTATATGTGGAATGCTACTCTCTAAATATGCCATTTACAGTGCAAAAGACTTATAACAATACTTCTCTTCTGCACCATTCTCTGAGCTATTTGTTTTTTGCAGTGCTAGGTATTGAATTCAGGGCCTTTCACTTGCAAGGCAAGAGCTCAACACTTATCCACGTTCCTAGCCCTTTTCACTTTTAGCTTATTTTTCAAGTAAGGTGCATTTGCAACCTTGGACTGATTCTCCTACTTCTGCCTCCCAAGGATTTGGGCTTCCAGATGTGCACCACCATCTCCAGCTTGTGTGTGTGTATGTGTGTGTATTGCTTGTCAGTCCTAGGGGTTGAACTCAGGGCCTAGGTGCTGTCCTTGACCTTTTTTCACTCAAAACTATCACTACCACTTGAGCCACATAATCCCACTTCCATCTTTTTGGTAGTTCGTTGGAGATAAGAGCCTCAGACTTTTATGACCCAGGTGGCTTCAAACCATGATGGTCAGGTCTCAGCCTCCTATGTAACTAGGATTACAGATCACTCATACCCAGCTTACTTACATTTTAAATAGGTAATCTCATGGCACAATTTAAAAGTGAAATTTGGGACTAGGAGTGTAATTCTAGAGCACTCACCTAGAGGGCACTGGGCTGATCTCCAAAACTGCCCAGCCCTCCTTCCTCCCTAAACATTGATTATTTAAAAATCTTTTGTGTTTCCTGACAGGAACATCACAATTCCTGGCAGTGATCATTTATGCAGGTCAGCTTAGCACCTAGTATTATTTTCCTTCTCTCTAAGTATTTCTAATAGAGAGTGAAGAATTTTGAAATATATTTTTAAAGAGGATGAATGCATTAAACCCAGATTATTTTCAACTGAAAATTGTGGGAGATGGCTAATATTTACTTTAGTGACAGTACATTTTTTCAGATTTTTTTGCTTGCTTCCCTGCTGTTTCAAGAGTTTTTATATTTTGTTTAGAAAGGTAATTTTTTTGAACATAGAATTCTAGATTGGCAGGCTTTTAAAACTTTAGTGATGGAGCTGGGAAGGTGGCTCAGTGGAAAGCGCTTGCCTTGCATGCATGAGGCCCTGGGTTTGATTCCTTAGCACCACATAAGCAGAAAAAAGAAGCCGGAGGTGATGCTGTGGCTCAAGTGG
>NW_012267224.1:24396488-24414945 GCF_000151885.1 Dipodomys ordii
ACCACTTGAGCCACAGCGCCACTTCCAGCTTTTTTCTTTTTGCTTATGTGGTGCTGAGGAATTGAACCCAGGGCCTCAGGCATGCAAGGCAAGCGCTCTGCCACTGAGCCAACTTCCCAGCCCTACTTTTCAGGAAATTCTAGAGACCATCATCAATAACTTTTTAAGCATTTATCTGCTTGAAGAAAAGATTAAACAGATTACAGAGACTTCATTAATTCAATATAAATATTTTACACTTTTAAATTCCACCAAAAGAGTATGATGGCTTTTTGCTCTGCACTGTTCTAAATAACTTATACTTTGTTTAATGTTCACAGTAATGAGTTGGTTCCCCTGCTTTTTAGGGGAAGCTATGGAAATTTAATGAGATTCAATAAGTTACCTAAGGCCACACAACTAAGACATTCCATTACAAGGTCTTTTAGCCATTCTTTACAAAGTCTTTAACCCCATTCTACCTGCTTCTTCAGGATCAGATTCATCTTTCTACCTCAAAATGACTAATAGGTCGGTCGTCCATGTGGATGAAAAAGTAATACTATCTTTCTTCATTTTAATCTTGGAGCTATGTTAGCCAAGACATGTTAGAGAAGATGTGCTCAGCTGTGAAAATGGAAGGAAGAAAAAGTTGTGCTAGTGGCCTTTCAGAGCTTTGGGCTTAGTTCTTTTGTGATCATGGCACTGAAAATTAACATGTTGAAGACGGAATGGTTGTATTTTTATAAATATATGCCAATCATTATAAAACTTTTTTTTTCAGATCCTTGCCAGCTCCTAAAACCTATGGTAGCATGAAAGATGACAGTTGGAAAGATGGCTGCTACTGACCAGCAAAGACAAGATTGCAGAAGTCCACAGCTTCATAATACCCCTTCACCAGTCTGAAAAACAACTTTTATATATGCAGACTGTTCTGATACAGCTCTTGGGATTCATAAAATCTCAGCCCTCTCTGTCTTAAACTAGCACAACTGACAGAGATGATCAAGCAGCACTTTAATGACATTTAACATCAAATGTGTTTGGTAATCATACAATCACTTCCATGAAATCACTTTTTAGTTTTGCTTAATAGAAATTCGGTTGATTTTTTTTTTTTAATATTTGATGGAAACCAATATCTGGGTAAATACCAAGTGGATGCCAAAGAAAATGCCCATTTGTAAATGAAAGCCTAACATTGTACACAGAAAATGGTGAGTTCAGGCTATCCAAAAATCTTTTTCAACCTAATTTACTGTATGAATAGTATCAATAAATATTTGTGTCAATGAGAACTAATATCCTGACTAATTATCTAAAGTGTCTGACCAGTCCTTCAGGAAGTGATAGATGAAGATTGGATTGGAAGACAGAAAGAGGAAACAGGCTAGAGATTTCAAATGTATGATACCTACATTTAAGAATTTCTATCTTTTTTTTTTTGCAAATTAATTAGAAAACATCCTTTTGTTTAGTCTTAGGTTTAGACATAGCTCACCTCTCACCTCCACCGATGATGTTGCCATGCGCATCCATCATGTTGTTGCATTGACGCAAAACAAATGTGTTTGTTTTGATTGCCAAAAGGGCTTGATACCAGTTGTACAATCTTTCTAAATTTTATAGTTCCCGGCTCAGGAAAGACGGCCTTTGCTATTGAAACCTACTTCTTCAGGTTACCTGTACCAGAAGTAAAAGATCTCGTTTCTCTTAGCAGGTTTCCATGATGGGGAAGAACAAGTAGAGCATGTCTTTATTCTTGATACAACACCTCAGTGCTTACAACCTGGAACAAAACCATACAGTGAGAGAGAGGGTGAAAATCTATGCACTTAATCTACAAAATCTCTGGTGATGACAGTTGTATTGTTGCTATTAAATGGCATAACAGTCTATTTTGTGGTAGGTAAATCTAGCCTATTAATCCTACTTAAGTCTATCCACTTTAAACTGAGTAACTAAAGAAAATACCTTTTTCTAAATATTGCCCCTTTTGACTAAGATTCTGCCTTACATCAGTTTTTCCATTTTTGGTAACCTACTACATCTGACTCATAACTTGTTTAATACTTGCTCTCTCATGGTAGATATATCCTTGAAATTATCCGTTTTGGTTTTATCAGAACTAAAACTTCTTTCATAGTAGGTTTGTCACTTTTGATGGTGTAGTCTTTTAACAACCCTCAAATAGTGGCATTTGAGTCACCTAAAAGATTTTAGGTATTTAAACATAAGTTTATTTCCTGTTAATCAAAGACATTCTGTAAGTTGGCAGAAGAAATTGAGAGAGAAATGGAAGGCTTTATATTCAGTACAGTATTGAGGCTGATAGATTGAGAGAATGATAATACTTAAAACCAAGCCCATTCTGCCATGACTGACACTAGGGTAATTGGTACCATTGTGACCAGGAGGAAGGTATTCAGTTAGCACAGGCAGCTGCTGGCTGTGTAGTTTGGTGCAGAATGCAGGGAAGACATTTTATGAATTTGAAAGTGATGGCATGGGTCTGGAAAGGATGGTGCCAGAATTCTACATGATGATAAACTAAAAACATGTTGCTTTTCAGAAGAAAATAAGAAAGTATCTGCTTTGGTGGAGGAGTATCTCATTTAAATCTAAGTAAAAAGAACTAGCCATGGTGTATTTTAAAAATGGTATACACACAAAACAGGTCTCGGTTTTCAGTGCAACTTTAAAAATATATATATGCTGCAATCTATTAATTAAAATGAATTTTAACTGTTATAAAACATCGGTTACATTTTTTAAGTTAGATAATCAGTTTCAAGAGGAGTATTCAGGTTATTTAACTTTGTTTTTAAATGGCTGCATCAGAAAAAAAATCTATTTTTTTTAATTAAAATATTTCATCACTTGTTAAAAGTGTATTTTCGATCTGAGTTTAGTAAAGTATTATTTTACTTGCTGTTGTACTACCACAGACGGTTGGCTTGTAGTTTCCTAAAGAGAAAAATTGCCTTTTTACTAGAAAGCCTTTGTGTATCGCCAGTTTTTCTGTTTGGGAAAATCTAAGGATTTACTGTGGTTAGTCTCACAGAAGAAATGTGGATTTGATAAACTAGTGCCTATGATTTTAACTTATGTTTGATATATAGTAGTAAGGATTTTATGAATGTTGATTATTTTGTGCCAACAACCCAGAATTGTCACTTCTATGTAAGCAGAAAGCTATGGACTCTGCTTCCAAAGTTATTTAATTTTCTTGGTGTTTGAATGTTATTTTTTGTAAGTGTGTTAATAAAAGTGTAAAGAATTGGAAAATATAAATATTCTTAACTCAAGCATTTGCTGGATCATTTTTCTATAAAGCTTGTTTGTATAATACAAAACACTCTCGGAAGAGTTGACTTTTTTCAGTTTTCATACCCTGGAAATCACATTTTGTAAAACTGGGGACCATTCATAATTACCAGATACTTTTTTAAATTATCTCAATGCATCACTTTTATATTACAGTTTTTTTTAAAGAAAATCAGATACATATGTGGCCCCAGGTGTTTGTATAACTCTAGAATGATCTAGACTATGTATGTTTAAATTGACTTTTTATTGACTGTACAGGTGTCCATTTTTGACATTATGCATGGTCCTTTTAGATCACATGAAGTTTGATTTGCAAACATTTCTATAGCCTAACTTGTATATGTGGTTGCCTCCTTAATAAACAGCCTGACCATAATGTTTATTATTAAATTTATATTCATTTTCAAGTGTTTTATTAATTTCTGCATATGATAATGTTTCTCCCTCATTTGCCTTTAATTAGTTTTAATAAATTTTTCATTTCGTTTTTTAAACACAACTCAAATCCAATTGCCCTTTTAGATTTAGACTTCATAGTGTTGGATTGTGTCATGTTATTTCATATATGGATTATTTGTGGTAAATTTACAGTTTACTCCAAATTTGTTTGTTCTTGGAAATTTTCACCTGCCACAAACTAGGGTCTTTTTAGAAAAAGTTAACATAAATGAAGCAAGGAAGTTTCAAACTTCCAAGAGGGAAAATTAATGAATTTTCAAGCCAAATATAATATTTAGATAATCACATGCATACATTGTTTGTGGATGGAAAATGAACAATTGTATGCACTGTTCAAGAATACCTTCACATTTGAATTTTTCCAAGTCAACTGAAAAACTTTTAAGTACCTTGAATAATAATTCAACATCATATACTAACAAGTTTGTCTAAACTTATTTTATTCCTGGTGCAACAGGAAAATCAATATGAAGGATATTATGGGACTTTTACCGTATTAGAGTTTACATTGAAGCTAGATACAGTGGTATGAGTTTAGCACTCAAAAAGGAGGCCAAGGATCATGAGTATGAGTCTGAAACCATCCTAAACTACATTTTGAGACCCTATTGCAAAAAAGGTTTACTTTGAGTTATAAAAGCAGAAATGTAGAGAAACTAACACGACCAGAAGGAATACTCTGATGTATTGTGAATTACCCTAAACAGAAGTCTGGGCAGGTAAATGGCCCTCTGCAAAATGGAACACTTTTATTCATGGGCATGATTTACCACAATCTGGTTACAACTGGGTTACCTGAATGCCACTTTTAAACCAATATCCATCTATATTTGGTCACATTATTTTCTCTTTAAAAATGAGAAGCCTGGCGCTGGTGGCTCACACCTGTTAGATCAGGGGCTCACAGTTCAAAGCCAGCGTAGGTAGGAAAGTCCGTCAGACTTATATCTCCAACTAACCACCAGAAAACCAGAAGTGGTGCTGTGGCTCAAGTGGTAGAGCACTCACCTTGAGCTGAAGACAGTTCCCAGACCCAGAGTTCAAGCCCCACAAACAACAAAAATGAAGAGGAAAGGTACAAAAGTATATATACAAAAAATAAGTCTGGGTTTCTTTTGTTTAGTAGGGTAACATTGTATGTTTCAAAGTAACTATAAAGGTTATTCTGAATTTTCTAATCACAGAGAAAGGATAAATGTTTGAGATGATGGATATGCTAGATACTCTAATGTGTGTCAAAACATACTCCTCAAATATGTACAATTGCATTCCAGTTTGAAACAAAGTAAAAAGTTGAAAAATACAGTAGCAGTGGAAAAAAAAACCCAAAACACTTTATTTTTTTAATTGTGAAAATACTGTACAGAGGGCTTACAATTACATGGGCAAGATAATGAGTACATTTCTTATCCAGCATTGTAGCCTCCTTTGTTTCCCCTTCCCATCCCTTTCCATCTCCCCACCCCCCAACCAAAACACTTTAATGATTTTGGAAGTAACAGATTCATTGCTTTAAAATTTAAAAAAAAAACTGAAAATAGTAAGCAATATAAAGAAGAAAAGTGATAATTGCCTACAATCCCACCATACAAAAGTAAATTTCTAAGCATGCTTACCATAAATGGTTATAAATGTGGAGGAGTAGAAAGGTTTTTTTGTGGTTGTTTTTTCTTTATGATTTGTCTTAGGGCTTGAACTTGGGACCTGGGGGCTTCCACTGAGCTATTTTGCCCTAGGCTAGTACTCTACCACTTTGAGCCACAGCTCCACTTCTGGTTTTCTGGTGGTTAATTGTGGATAAGAGTCTCTCAGGGGCCAGGTGTTATTGGTTCACGCTTGTAATCCTAGCTACTCAGGAGGCTGAGATCTGAGGATTGCTGTTCAAAGCCAGCCTGGACAGGAAAGATTGTAAAGACTAACATTTATCTGCCTGAAAACCGTAAGTGGAGCTGTGGCTCAAAGTGGTAGAGCACTAGTCTTGAGCAAAAATGCTCAGGGACAGCGCCCGGGCCCTGAGGTTAAGCCCCATGACCAGCCCACCCTACCCCCTGCCCCACCATCCCCCTTCTCACAGAGTCTCACAGGGACTTTTCTGCCCTGGCTGGCTTTGAATCGTGATCCTCAGATCTCAGCCTCCTTAGTAGCTAGGGTTACAGGTATGAGCCACCATGAGAAAAATTTTTGCACATTAGTTTTTTGTTTTGGGGGTTTGAGGTGGTTTTGGTTTTGTTTTTGTTTTTTTGTACATTCACTGCTATTGAAAGCTTGGTACATGTCATAATTCCTGATTGTAGATACACCTTGAGAGAATATACATACATATATATATAATATATATATATATCTTGTTATGACATCAATTGACTTTTCTTAAAAGGAAATCACACATCGTAGAAATTAGAAAAGTAGTCAATTATGAAGGTGAAGCATTTATTCCTTAGATCATCAAACTTCATAAATTTGAGAATTTTTTTGAAATTGGAATCAATGTTCATGCTTCACTGTTTTATGTTTCTTTTTGTTTTTCTATTTTTATAATATATAACTCATAAGACTGTATAAAAAATCACACAATTGCTAGAGAGCATAAAAGTTCCAAAAAATTTCTGTTTTTTGTTCAATTTTCTTTTTTTGGGGGGGGTCCGGTCGTGGGGCCTGAACTCTGGGCCTGGGCGCTGTCCCTCAGCTCAAGGCTAGCGCTCTACCACTTGAGCCATAGCTCCACTTCCGGCTTTTTTTCTTTTTGCTTATGTGGTGCTGGAGAATCGAACCCAGGGCCTCAGGCATGCAAGGCAAGCGCTCTACCACTGAGCCACCTTCCCAGCCCCATTTTATTCAATTTTCTAAGGATGCACTTAAATGGTTAAATGCAGACATTATGATATTTCATTATTTTTTGTAAAACTATTCTCATTATTTTGTCTATTCACAGTATTAACTCTCATGTCTACTTTTGCAGTTCTATGTTTTCATTCTGGTCACTGATAACTTGGGACATCACATGGAAATAGTTCATTATTACACCTACTTTTCTCTCTATGTACACACACATATAATGAAAGTCCAGAGGGCAGAGATCATTGATTGCTTCATAAATGGGTAGCAGGTGCTTAGAAATGTACCTGACACATAGCAGACACTCAAATATTGTTGAATGAAAGTGTTGCTAGTGAGAATCTGTTTAGAGGGTAATGTATAACACAAAATTTAAAATGTGATTTTGGATAGTTATTCCATTTAAAAATTTTTACCTTGACATCTACCTGCAGTGTGTTGGTGCAAATAAACAAAAACAAGTACATATATATATATATATATATATATATATATATATGGATTTCAGTGTCCATTAATAAGAGTTGGACAATGTATTAATATGCACACATTAGAAAGATCAACACAAAGCAGCTCTATACAGAATGATGTGAGATGACACATGAGATACTTGGTTGAAAGGAAATGCCAGTGGTCAAGCAATGCCTTTTGTGGAATAGAAATGGTTTGTCGGGGGCTGGGGGTATAGCTCAGTGGCAGAGTATATGCTTAGCGACTCTGGGTTCTGTCCCCAAGACACCCCTCCCAACATATTTGCACTTCTGCTTGATTGATTAGCAATGACCGTCTCTGTAGGAAAACAAGAAATTGCTAGCAGGTTACCTGTGGAGAAAGACTTCTTTGTGGGGGTTTTGTTTTTGTTTTTCTGTCAGTCATGGGGCTTGAACTCAGGGCCTGGGTACTGTCCCCGAGTTGTTTTGCTCAAGGCTAGCACTCTACCACTTTGAACAAAATAGCCACTTCTGGTTTTCTGGTGGTTAACTGGAAATAGAGTCTCATGAGCTTTCCTGCCCAGAGTAGCTTTGAAGCATGAGCCTCAGATTTCACATTCCTGAGTAGCTAGAATTACAGGCGTGAGCCTGCCCAGCCTTCTCATTGGTTTATAACTACATCCTTCGCTCTATCAAAAATAAAAGAAACTATGAATACACTTATAATCCCAGGCACTCAGAAGGATTATAGTGCAAGACTAACCCTGAGATTTTTTTTAAGTTATATTTCCCTATCTCAATAAAGCAGGGGCTGTTGGTGAAGGCTATAGTCCCAGCTAAGTGTAAGTAGAAGGATTATGATCTGGATCTGGGTTTTAAGCAAAAATTCAAGACCATTTCGGAAAAAGCAAAGAGGGCTGACAGATCTCACTGGGTGAAGCAATTCGGCTGCTCTGTGAGACACTATTATTTGAGATTATTGTTTTAACCTCTTGTGATGTCATTGTAAGATTATATTTTCCTGTATTATGCTTTAGGCTCTGTAGAAGGTTTTATAAAGAGCAATGACTGCTTTTGCCTCTGTTGTACAATTAACAAGTGCATTGTGCATTGTCTGGCTCTTAGTTCTCTGTATCCAGGTCCTGGCTGTCATTTTCCTTGTGGAATGCACCCTGTGGAAAATGCAACTCTGAAGGACCTGGAGAACCCACGGGGCCCTTGCCATCTCTGCATTTTCCTCCCTGTTGTCAGAAAGTTCAGCTCTCTGCACAATGCTCTTCCGCATGTTTTAGGAGCTTTAGAAGCTTTAGGAGCTTTAGGAGCTTTAGAAGTGCTTTAACTAAATAACAAATTTTTAATTCAGCTTGAGACAATAGCAAATAGAGAACAGGACAGCCATTCTGTGCCATGGCTGCTTCCTCTTGCCTTCCAACATACCGTGTTTGTGTAATTATGTCAATATCATCTTAGAAAGGAGTTGTGTGAGGGGAGTAAGGCACTAGTGAACAATGACAGTTTAAATATCAGATGTTCTCAAGCCAAGATCGTTTCAAGGTGCTCTTATCTACTCAACACTAGAGGGAGTTCGTGCTCACATTTGAAGGACTGAGATTTTCATATTTGTGGAAATAAAATGAGGCTATGTGATGATTAAATGTGGTCATATCTTGAAACACAAAGGCTAGCAAGTAAAAAAAATGAGGTAATTGGCCAGGCGCTGGTGGCTCACACCTGTAATCCTAGCTATTCAGGAGGTTGAGATCTGAAGATCAAAGCTAGACTGTCACACAGGAAAGACCATGAGACTCTTACCTCCAATTAACCACCAGGAAACAGAAGAAGCAGCTCAGAGTCAGCACCCAGGCCCAGAGGATAAGCCCCAACTGACAAAAAAAATGTTTTAAGTGATAAAGTTTGTCTCTAATAAAACATCTCAACATTGTTGTAACAAATGTAAGGTGTTTATATGGGGAAATTATATAGGTTCTCTGCTGGTGCTGTAAGCCATGTCTCCAATTCTACCTTTTGTTGGTTATTTTTGAAGATGGAGTAAGGCAGTGTCTCTAGGATTTTTCCGGCTGGACTGACTTCAAACCATAATCCTTTGGTTATCAGCCCCTTGAGTAGGTAAGATTACAGTTGTAAGCCATTAGTACCTGGCTATGTTAGTATTTAATATAAAAATGTTTAAATGAGACTAGAACTTAATTTCCATTTTCTTTAATTTTGGAGCCATGAAACACTTTCAGAAGACTAAACATACAGACAAGGTAACTGATGGAAAGGAGTTTGCTCAATGAGATTTAATTCTATGAAAATATAAGAATTAGACACATTAAACAATTTTAAAATAAAAGTTTAGTTTCCCAGCAACAAGAGCAGTCTCTCAGGACAAAATTTAGAACCAAATGTCAAAGAAGTCTCTTGGTAACTTGTGTATGGGTCACCTTGAGGCCTTATCCTGGTGTTCCTACTGAAAGAGACATAAAACTGATTCAGCAGCACTGGAAAGCATCAAACATCCATTACCATTGTTTGGGGAGCCATCAAAGAGGTTCATGCAGCACAGGTCATGATAGTTCAAGATTGAAGAGAAGGAGTAGTAAGATCTTTTAAAGCATTTGTTGTCCTGGACACTTTATGGGCCTTTTTAAGCATGGAGTTCCATTCCGGAAATTTCCTTCTTACTTTGCAAATATACTCCATGGAATTATGAGCTTTGTGGAGGCAGGGATCATGTATGTTTTAGAACCTAATAATTATGGATAAATGCATGAATGCAGGAGGAAAACATAAATGCTTTAGGATGAAGAGACAGCTGAATTTTTAGATGTGTCAAGCCTGTCGGCTTGTTCCCCAATAAATATGTCAGGATTATAAATTTACCCAAGGTAATTAACTACTTATAGTAGATACTTGAACACTTGATCATGATATAAACCCCCTGGATAAATATAAAAAGTGGACCATACGGCAGATCATCCCTTTGAATAAAGAAACAAATTGTGTCAGTCTTCCAAACAGAAATGAAGTGTGAGGAAGATACTCCATTATCCTCTGGCTTTCTGTTACCTCTTACCCCCCCCCCCCACCAAGCAAGATACCTTTATCCAGATTCCTCTCTCCATCCACCATCTGAGGAAGCAGAGAGAGGACATACACAGGCAAATCACAGAAAGAACATAGAAGAGAAGCAGATGAGAAAAGTTGACTCACAAAAAAAAAAACAGATGAACAGTTCTGGCTCACCAGTGCCCTGCTCTCCTGGAAGCTATTCAGAACCGGCCCCATCCTCTGTTCCTAAAAACACTAAGGCCAAACACCCTCCAGGACTCCAGACCCAGGGTAGGTAAATGGCTTTTCCAAGCCCCTGCCCTGTTCCCTAACCACATTCTCCCCTGCTTCTGACTTACTCCCTCCAATAATGCGTATGCTCCTGTTAGGAAGCTCAAGCCTGTTTGTCCAGCCCGAGTAGAGCTGAAATAACTCCAGTTTATATAGGGCTCCTTCTGGGTTTGTCAGAGTCATAATCACCTACAGGGACTGACTCCTTCTGTCCAGTTTCTCTCTGTCCCTCTTAGCAAAATTAAGATGAATAGACTTTGCCAGAGAACCACGCAGACATCCAGGTACAGAGAACAAAGAAAGGTTTATTGCTGGTAAAGGGGGCTGGCAAGACTCCTTCTCACAAGGGAGGAATGAAAAGAAGCACAGGCTATTGTCTGGGGTGCCCTGTATAACCTGGGAAGTTTCAGAGGGGGATAGGAGGCGGAGACCCTGGTATGGACAGGATGTGTGGGCCAGGGACTTCATCATGGTGGACTAGTAGTAGATAATAAATAGTAGATAAGGGTCCTGCAGCTGCCCAGACCTGAAGGTCACTCCAAGGGGCTCTTGTTGCCTTCTATGGTGGTAGCTGCCCCAGAGAAGTGTCATCCCAAGATAAAGAGGGCTAGAAGTTGATTATTTACTGCCTTTACTACAGAGCCCTGGTGTTGCTTAGGAAGGGGGCATGCTAAGCTGTGGGGAAGGGAAGGAGTGGACTAGGCTATAGGAAGGGACTCAATTTGCTAACAGTCCCCCTTTCCCCAACCCAGTCCTCCAAGTTTCTCCACCATCACCACACCCTTCCCAATGAAGCTCTCAGGACCCTGAACTGCATCTTCCTGCCAGGACAGGCTTGCTAATGAGCTTGCAATTGAATTTGCCTATGGTACTGGAAGCGTTTGGGCACCTGGGAGCCAGTGTTAGAACACGTATTGGATGAAATAATGATGAAGTCCGGATGTCAGCACGTGGGGCACATCCCCCACTGTCCACCTCGCTGTTCAGTGGGAAGGAAGCAGAACGGGGGTTTGTGTCTTGGGACATCCCATACTGATAGGAGTTTGTTTTCCATTCATGGTGAGCTACAGAGTAAAAATTCAACCTTTTCTCCAAACAATACTGAAAACTCAAGAAGTCTCAATAAAAACAATAAAGAATTGGAGAAAAAAAAGTGAAACATGCCTTGTCCAATTTGGGAGGGGAAGTCTGAGCCAGTCAAAACCATTTTGTGCAAAGCCGGTATGCTGGCACTGAACACAACTGTCTTGAGCCTCCATCCTCGCATAGCAAAGAGAACAGAGTCAAGACTCATGCCCACCCAACCAAAAAAAAAGGGGTAACATTTTCTAGAGCATAGTGCACTAGGGTACACTAAGAAAAGAAATGATCAGAACTGAAGACCTCTCTCTTCCTACAGTAACTGAACAGGGAGAGAGAGAGAAAGGAGGAAAGAGAGATTGGGGGAAGGGGAGGTAGGAGATAGAGAGAAGGCCCTAAGAAATTATGGCTATAGATTGGTCCCAATAAGTGGCTATTGAAAGTGATCCAGTAAAGTGTAACATACAAGATGAAAGTGAAACTCTGCTTAGTGTACATTGAACGATATGAAATTGCCAGAACTTGGCTATTAATTTCTTTCAAAACCTGACATCTCAGTGTATTAAATATGTAACAAACATATATCCATAAATATGTTAAAGGGTTGTAATATTTTAAGAAAGAACAAACGTTTCAGTGACAGAAAGTAAAACGTCACTTGAGTAGCACCACGTGTTTTATTGAACAGCCATGTTGGCTGCCGTTGTGGAGTGCAGTCATGAGCTTTATCACACGGCTGCAACCTCAGCCTGGTGTGTGTCTAGTTACCCAATTTATAAACAGAATTTTGACTTTGAAGTGTATAGATGACAGCATAAAGACTTAATGCCCAAAAGAAAGGAAGAAAAAAATGGAGGGATGAAGGGTGAACAAATGCAGCAGTGGTACTCACTGAAAATGAACTATACAACTGTGGGTGGGGATGGGAGAGCAAGGGAAGGGGTGACTTTGTCCAAAAAGAAATGTGCTCATTACCAGACATATAACTGTAGCCCCTGTGTACATCACCTTTATATTAACAAAGTCTTTAAAAGAAGAAAAAAAATTTAAAAACAGAGAACTAGTTTCTCATTCTAGTTGCCCCTTGAATAAAAAAAGTGCCAAATTAAAATCCTAACATAAGGGCTGGTAACCTGGCTTATTGGTAGAATGCTTGCCTAGCATGCATGAAGCCCTGGGTTCAATTCCTCAGTACCACATAAACAGAAAAAGCTGGAAGTGGCACTATGACTCAAGTGGTAGAGTGCTAGCCTTGAGCAAAAGAAGCTCAGGGACAGTGCCCAGGCCCTGAGTTTAAGCCCCAGGATTGGCAAAAAATAAAATTCTAACATAGAAATAAAATATTTTTAAGCCGTTGTATGATTATGTTATAGGAATGGTAGAATATAAAGTAATGTGGGAAAACAAAAAAGAAAAACTGTAATGTTCTGACAGAATAGTTAGAGGGTGATCATTTCCAAAATCAAATGGAATTATTGATCCTTATTTGTTTCCCTGTTTGTTTCACATGATAGAGGAAGATTAAATATGCACCAAACTCATTTATTCCTCTTGGACACACAAGTCAAACCCTTTTCCCAGGCTGCTGGCCTCTTAAGTAGCACCTCATAGAACCTCGTGGCTCTGTGGTGTATAAATGTTTGATTTTTTTAAAGCTTCATCTATAGTATCTGCCTGGTTTTATAATGTAAATATTCCCCAATATTGTCACAAAGGTCTATTTCCAGCCATCAGCATGACATTATTGAAGGTTGAGTTGGGAAGAAAAGCACAAAAGTGACTCTAGAAGGTGGTCCCAGCACAACTTGAGATTGTGACCAGTTCTTATCTATAGAATTTGGCAAGATCCACCACTTAACAGGCAAAGATTTGTGCTCCGTGGATTCCTCAGTCTATCTTTACCACCACCACCCCCTCCCCATCCTTATGAAAAAAAACAGTGGGGCTCCAAGTTGGTTCTTGGTCCCCTCCTTCAGGGGCACAATTCTACATACTACTCAGGAACACTGACTGGACTTCAGACGGTAAGAAGCACCTTTTACGGTGTTAAGCCACAGAGATTTGGGGCCTGTTGTCAAAGCAGTTAGCACAGCCCATTAGCATAGCCTTGAGAGAAACTGCAACTAGACCACACAAAATGCCCAATTTTTTTCCCCAGCTCTTTTTTCCAGCTCAGACTGTGGCCAAGCATATCATGATTTAAGTCATATACTTAGCAGTTCTGCTACTTAAAAGTCTTCACTTAACCACAATGCATCTCTCTATACTATCTCTTAATATTGATGGGCTTAATTCGCCAATCAAAAGAAAAAGAACTGCAGATTGGATCAGAAAACTTGACCCATCCATCTGTTGCCTTCAGGAGACCCACCTCTCAGCCAAAGATCCAAACAAACTCAGAGTAAAGGGTTGGAAAAGGATCTACCAATCAAATGCCCCCAGTAAGAAAACAGGTGTAGCTATCCTGATATCTGACAAAATAAGCTTTTCATTAAAATCAATACAGAAAGACAAGGATGGTCACTACATATTAATACAGGGAACAATCCAAGAGGAGGATATTACTATCATCAACTCATATTCCCCAAACATTGGTGCACCCAGATATGTTATGCAAATACTCTCAAACTTACAGAATAAAATAGATCCCAATACAATAATACAGGAGACTTTAACACACCACTCTCACCAAAGGACAGGTCTACCAACCATGCTAACCCCATGCTGTTGATCACATGTATGGTGTATTTGTATACACTGTAATATGTTATAGACCATGATAGACAATTTGCTCCAGGAAAGTTAGAATGAGTTTGTGACTTTAAATGAGCATCATTATCCCACAATACTGTGAAATTTGGGAAATTATGTAATCACTTAACCAAATTAAAAAAAAAAAACACCAGAAAACTAGAAGTGGCACTATGGCTCAAGTGGTAGAGGATGAGCCTTGAGCTGAATTGCTCAGGGACAGCTCCCAGCCCTAGATCTCAAGCCCCATGACTGACAAAAAAGAGAGAGAGAGAGAGATCTTTCATGTGATTGTTTCTAACATATTTATAAGATTATGTCTTTGTTGTCTTGTATGTCCCTCCCCCATGGTATAACCCCTGCTTTCACTATATATGATGTTGGTATATGTGGAGGGGAAGGGAAAAAACAAATCGTTAAAACAGGGATATAGGAGGACCCATTGCAACAATGAGATGTACAAGTCGTTATGTCGAAAAACGAACTTTACAACTTTGGTGGGGGGGACTGAGGGTGGGGGGAGGATACGAAGAGATGGGAAGGGGAAACAAAGGAGGAGGCTACAATACTTGATAAGAAATGTACTCATTATCTTACCCATGTAATTGTAATCCCTCTGTACAGTATTTTCACAATAAAAAAAGTCTTCACATAAAAATCAACTATTACCATCATGAGGCATTTATTAAATTACAAAGTGAATGCTCCATCATTTTCATGAAAGGCTGTAAGGAAAACATCAATAGTGGACATTTTACTTAGTCTCAAATTAAAAAGGTTTAATGTAATCCAATTATTTTGAAAGAGCTTCCTATCAGCTAGCAGATTGATTCAGTTCTATTGAATAAACCACGTTAACCCTTGAAAATACAGCTACCAACAGATGATGTACCCACACTCCATTTTCTTGACACACTTCCACCCTGAAACCTGACAATGGTGAAAAAAATGCCCTGTTGCTAGGTCAGCTGAATTCACTGAAGAATGCAGTAGGATTTCTTGATGAAACTTCTAGCTGAATGCAGGTGGCTCATGCCTGTAATCCTAGTTACTCAGGCTCTGTGATCTGAGGATAGGGGTTCAAAGGCAGCCCAAGCAGGAAAGTCCATGAGACTCTTTTTTTTGGGGGGGTCCAGTCATGGGGCCTGAACTCTGGGCCTGGGTACTGTCCCTCAGCTCTTCAGCTCAAGGCTAGCGCTCTACGACTTGAGCCACAGCACCACTTCCGGCTTTTTTCTTTTTGCTTATGTGGTGCTGAGGAATCGAACCCAGGGCCTCATGCATGCAAGGCAAGCGCTCTACCACCGAGCCACCTTCCCAGCCCCCCATGATACTCTTATATCCAATAAACCACACAGATAACCAGAAGTAGTGCTGTGGCTCAAGTGGTAGAGTACTTGCCTTGAGCTGAAGAGTTGAGGGACAGTGCCCAGACCAACTGAGAGAAAAACAAAAAACAAAAAAAAACTTCTATTGATACAGGCTCTAAAATAGAGCCCATCTAGTGCTATATGCTGTCATTGGTGTCAGCGGGTTTTGTCACACTGCTAAGTGTAGCCATAAGGAGAGAATGTGGAGGCTAACGGCAGTGCAAATTGAAGCCATGAATCTAATTTGGAACTACTTGAGTCATCAAAAGCTAACCAATTAGGCTATCTCTCAGCAGATGAGGGAAACAGCCTGATGGGGTACCATGAGTACCCTGAGTTTTTCACTAAGCATCCTCTCTCCATTTGAAGGCATTTTTATTTTGGTGGGTAGAAATTTCAGGAAGCAAACTTAGCTATCATCCTCTCTTCTTTCTCAGACCTGACTGGCAATCATCTCTGTATGACCCCCTGGAAGGCAGGGACTGGCAAAGCATTTTTTTGGTGACATTTTCCTGTTGAAACAACGAGGCCACAACCTCGTTTTTCAGCTAAGGGTTCAAAAACTAAAGTTTTACTTATGTCTTCCAAATTATAAATAGGTAAAGTCTCAAATGACCATCAGACACAATCAGGAGACATTCTGATATCTCACATCATTCTGATGTGAGGATGGTTGAAAGCAGTATCAGGGGCGCAGGCTTGGGTGGTGTTGCTGCTTCTATGACTCTATACAAGTCCAGCAGTGTATAATTCATTACATACCTAATATAAGGGTTATTACTAACATGTAGGTGTGTAGGCATTTTACTATGTTTGATTTAGGAAGCTGACTTTTGAGAAATAGTTGGCTAATTAGGAATCTGGCAAGGACTACAGGGTAAAGCATACCAATTGGAATAAAAATATAAGGTCAAGAGGAATAGGATGCCAGGTATTTCCAGCTTTGAAGGTCACGCGACTAGCTTCTAGTTCTAAGTTGGGATAAAGAATTGCCTTAGTTCATCCAAGCAATAGGTCATGGAAGAAAAAATATGATTTTTTTTTTTTTTGGCAAGTGCTGGGGCTTGAACTCTGGGTCTGGGAGTTGTCCCTGCGCCTCTGAGTGCTGAAGGTTAGCACTCTGCCACTTGAGCCACAGTGCCACTTCTGGCTTTTTCAGAGTAGCTTCTTGGAGATAAGAGTCTCACAGACTCTTCCACTCCGGCTGGCTTTGAACTGTGATCCCAGGTCTCAGGTCCCTGAGTAACTAGGGTTACAGATGTGAGCCACTGGCTCCCTGCTTACTGGAATGTTTATAGCAATGGCAAGAACTGTCAAGTTCTTAGAATGTGATCAAGTTGCTTTTGTTTTGTTTTAATATATTTTTATTGTGAAAATACTGTACAGAGGGGTTACAATTACATGGGTAAGATAATGAGCACATTTCTTATCAAGCATTGTAGCCTCCTGCTTTGTTTCCCCTTCCCATCCCTTCCCATCCCTTCCCATCCTCTCCCTCCCCCACCAAAGTTATAAAGTTTGTTTTTCGACATAACAACTTGTACATCTCATTGTTGCAATGGGTCCTCCTGTATCCCTGTTTTAATTTGTTTTTCCCCCTCCCCTCCACATATACCAACATCATATATAGTGAAAGCAGGGGTTATACCATGGGGGAGGGACATACAAAGCAACAAAGACATAATCTTATAAATATGTTAGAAACAATTGCATGAAAGATCTCTCTCTCTCTCTCTCTCTCTCTTTTTTTTTTTTTTTGTCAGTCGTGGGGCTTGAGCTCTAGGCCTGGGAGCTGTCCCTGAACAATTCTTGCTTTTGTTTTGTAAAGAATTACTTCGGGAGGTTTAAATGTGAGGATCATGGTTTAAAGCCAGACAAATCCAGGAGATTCTTATCCGTAATTAACCAGTTTACAAAAAGAAAAAAGCTGGAACTAGAATTGTAACTCAGGCTGGGCGCCGGTGGCTCACGCCTGTAATCCGAGCTACTCAGGGGGCTGAGATCTGAAGATCGCAGTTCAAAGCCAGCCGGGGCAGGAAAGACTAGAGACTCCTATCTCCAATAAACCACCAGAAAACCGGAAGTGGCGCCGTGGCTCAAGAGGTAGGTAGAGCACTAGCCTTGAGCTGAAGAGCGCAGGGACAGCGCCCAGGCCCAGAGATCAAGACCCACGACAGACAAAAAAAAGAAAAAAGAATTGTGACTCACATGCAAGAGAGCAAAAAAGCTGAGGAGAGGGAGCGGCCCTGAGCTCCAGCCCTATTCTGGTAGCAAAAATGAAGGAGGAGGAGGAGGAGTGTAATAACCCCTGGTAATCAGCGGGGCCCAATAGTCAGCGTGGCCCGGCCCGGCCTGATGGAGGGGGCGGGGCATCAAGAGGGGAGCCTCACCGCTCCACCAACCAGGCCATCGGACGGAGCAGGGCATTGAGAGGCCCCGCCGGAGGGGCGTGCCATGCCGCCGAAATGGGTGGGGAATGCCGCCGAAAAGGGTGGGACACGCTGCCGGAGGGGGGACGGGGTGTGCTATTGGAGGGGCCTCGAGCCTATGCGGGAGAGGGGCAGCTTGGGGGAGGAGCATGGGGGAGGAGCATGAATGGTGGTTTGAAAGCATTAGTGGGTGGAGGGGCAATAGCCGGGGAGAGCGGAGCAAAACCAGTGTCCTGAGGGGAGGGGAGGGGAGGGGAGGGGGAGAACAGTCCAGAGGAGAGAGGGGGCCAGAGGACCCCTGGACTCCGGAGGAGAGGAGGGTAAGGGAAGGAGAGTAGGAGGAGTCCTGAGGAAAACAGGTAGTGCGGAGAGAGGGGAGGAGTAGGAGTGGAGGAGAGAGGGCAGGAGGGGGAGCTGGCGGAACAGGGGAGGACGGGGCGGGCCC